>NW_028301169.1:1837500-1940000 GCF_049000335.1 Polistes dominula | reverse complement strand
CAATTATGGGTTTTACAAATATGAGATAAATGTATAATCATATATGGTGAAATTGTGTATATAATCATATGTTTCACATATGATGTTTACAGTGTGCACATGTGGTTTGTAAAATATTAAAGTAATGTGTTAATTATAGGTTTAACAAAATCTTTTTTTTTTTAAATAATTTATAATATTTTTATCGATTTGCATAATATTATTAATAAAGCAAAAGTTCGTGCATTGTTTTTATTTTGTTATTTTAATTAATATAAATTAAATTAAATTTTACCCCAAAAAAAAAATTATCCATTCTGTAGTTTATAATACACAATTTATAATATAATTAAAGTTACGTACTTTAGTTTTATTATAATATTTATTAATATAAATATTTTTATTTAGTGTGAATTATTTAATAAAATTGTTCTTCCATTAAATGATTGATTTAAGATATAATTATTTAATAATAAATATAAAAAATATATAATTAATCTTTTCAATCTTAATCATATGAAACGATGCACTGTAAATGCATTATCAATAAATATATATATATATATATATACGTAGTATCTATATTTTATTACTTTTATTATTGGTGGTATTAATGGTATTTGTTTTTTTTTAATAAACATTCTAAGTTAATAAATACAACATTATCTAAAATAATCAAATGGTATCCTTAAATTGTATTTAATTATCAATTAATAATATACAAATGCATTTGCAATAAAAACATTAGATGCATTTATGTCAGAAACATTAGATGCATTTATGTTTAAAATGCATAACCAATAAAACAAGAAAAAAGGGTCAAAAGTTTAAGTACCCGGATAAGTGTTGAAAATTAAGCTCAAATGTCGTATCAAAAAGATCTTACTTCTTGTTCTTTTTCTTCTTCTGAAACCATAGATGCGTTTAAACGAGAGGGTTTTAGAAAATGGGGTTTGAGTTAAAGTCAGGGCCCTTGTAAAGAGACAACGAAAGGGTTAAGGTTATTGCACATGAGTGAGTTTTTCGTATTAGTGTTAGATAAGAAATAGAGGGTGGATAGAAAAACATGGTGAATGATGATGAAGAAGAAAACGAAAAAGAAGAAGAAGAAGAAGAAGAAGAAGAAAACGTCGAAGGTAAAGGAAGAGGAAGGAAGGAAGGAAGGTGGAAGGGCATCTGCCTCCTTACAATTAAAGGAAGCCCTTGGAAGCCCTCGAAAGCAAACGGAGTCGGCCGTCTAGCAGTCAACAGCTGCACATCTGAATACTAATTTGAAATGTTTACACACCCGCGCCTGTGTAAGCGCGAGCACTAGCTTGCATTTGATTGGTGCACTTACATTTCAGCCGGCACCTACGTTTTCTTAGATAGCAAGCACCATTTTTCTTCTATCTTTATTTTTAATTTCATTTTGTTTTTATTTTTTTATTTATTTTTATTTGTTTTTTTTTTTTTTTTTTTTACTACCATTGCACCAGCGTTGTTCTATCCAACGATAAAACACAACGGAAAAAGTTGTTAATGGTTTTTCTACGATACCATCAAGAGACGACTATTCTCGTCTTATTTACTGTAATGCATTGAAACCTCAAGTTCTATTAACCTTATTTTTATTATTTTATTACTCTTTCTACGTTTATTACGTTTTTTTAAATATTTTTTAAAAGGTATCATTAAGAAAAGATAAAAAAAATTATTATTGAATTAATTATTTTTTTGTGGATTATTTGATGAGTTTATTATTAAAGTGTGTCTTATTGTATTAGCAAATAAATAAAATGTATAATATAAATATTTTATTTTTTTTTTTTTAATTATATTTATTTAGATCTTTTTTTTTATACTAACACGTTATTTTGTAATATTGTGATATTATTAATTAGAATTTAAAAAATAATATAATAAAAATTGATAAATTTTTAATTACATCAATTTCGTAATAAATCTATTAATTATAAACAATAACAATTAATATTATATATTTATAATAAAATAAAGATTATATTATTGATCCTATATGTAATCATATGATTGATAAAGTGTTTCAAACTACTGTTCACACATATTTCAACGTCATAAATAATAATATGCAAAATATATTCAATTGAATATAATTCTTGATCATACAAAGATTAAAAAAAAAAAAAAAAAAAAAACCCTTCTCCTTCATTTGAATATGTAAAAAAGAAAAGAACGAAGAAGAAAAAAAATGAAATCTTAAGATTTCATCGTTCCTTCACTTTGAAAAGAAATGAAACACGGCACTTGACTCCTCTCAGTCAGCCCTTTTCGTTTTCTTTTTCTTTTTCTTTTTCCTTACCCCGAGTAACTTAAATAGCGCGTGCCACTAAACTCAGGGCCCTCTTCTCCCATCCCTTACTCTCCCTTTCTCGACCCGATCGAAATGTCCCTTTTATTTTTGGTTGGGGGCTCATTTCCATACCGATTTCACGGCTGTCGCTAGGCTCCCCAATAAAAGCTACTATGGTCAAATATTTATGAAGATGTAAGCGTTATTTTGATAAGCAACCCTGAATTGATATCAGGGCCTACCCTTTTTTTCCCTATAAGCATTTTACAGAAGAAGGCCACTGAAAAAAAAGAAAAAAATATAGGAAAGGGGCTTCTCGAGAGTGCGAATATAAACGCGTCCACGCTTTCAACCCTTAGGGGGTTCAGGGAATAAGATTCGATTCCTGTTTCAATATCCTTTGAGAGTGAGTGAGTGAGTGAGTGAGTGAGTGAGGTAGTATGTGTGAATGTATGAGAGTGAGAGAGAAAGAAACTGATAGGGATTAGAATTGAACACCGAGACGGATGGATGAAATATGTTGAACGTACTTTTTCACGACATAAACGGGGGAAAGGGGAGGAATCATCTCTCATCGATAACATAACCTATAATAAACATGATTCTTATATCGATAATGTTTCATCATCTCACTTCTATGATTATTTTCTTATTAAATTCATTGTGTATTGTTTGGTTTATTTTATTTTATTTTATTAAGAGATTGATTTTTATCATAAGATGGATTTATTTTAACACGCAACGTTCATGGTGTTTTATCTTTATTCTTATTTTACGTATCTTCGAGTATATGTTTCATGCTACGTTAAAAAACATGAATTTGTTAAACGACAAGATAAAAAGGAGTAGAAGGTGGTATGGTTGGTATCTTATGGTTTTCTTCGTATTCATGAATATGAAAATATATATATCTTTTTAAAGATAAAGTAAAAAAGGTATACATGAGTTTAAATGTTCTACCTATAGGGAAGTTTAAAACGTGTGTAAGATAATTTACCTTAAATTATGAATATTTATGAATAACAAATTTTTAACATAAGTATTATTCTTTTCTATTTTTTTGTTATTTTTCAAATTCATAAAAGATATTATTAATTATTGTGTTACGGCATATTGGAATATTTTATTGATTACTTTTGTATTATTGTAAAATTTTATAATTTAAATTATATAATTATTAATTTAGAAAAAAGAATTAATATATATATATATATAAAATTAATTTATTAATGTTATAATTTATAATAATATAATTATTTAATTAAGTATTCATAATTATTCATATTATATTATATTTTATTAAATATTATATAATAATATAATTATACAAATACATTTTTATAATAATTTTATTACATAACATTGAATATCTACAATTATTAAAAAACCCTATTACATTAAACTTTGAAATTACATCGCAGAACAAATGAATTATACGAGGATATCAATAAGAAAACCTAAACAAATTCGATTCGATTTCGCAGGTGCAGAATGTGTAGGAGTTGCAGGGGGTAGAGGAGTGTGAAGAATTGGAGGGGGAGTAGGCGACAAAAAAAAAATGACACGTATTTTCATAAATTTCCAAAGGCTTAATAGTTTATGCATGCAGGATCGCGGATTTGTCTCGGTAATCTGAGAATGTCCACGTGGCGCAGATAGACGCCTAGCAGCAGCATAGAAGCATAGTAACGTCGAACAACTTCTGCATAGGATCGTATATAGAAAAGGGGGAGGGAGGGGGTGAGGGTGAGGGCACCCTTTTTCGATCCGCCCCTACGACTAAATCTACCTACCTACCTAACCCCCACCCCCACCCCCAGCCCCCACCCCCCTGCTGCGAAAAGCAGACCTTTAACATGAGATTTCCTTTCCTTTTCTCTTTCACACATACACACACACATATATGCATACATATACATTTTCTCTTTTCTTCTTAAAGGAGAACTAGAAATGGCACGCGTAAGGGTGGGATAGGTGTTAGTGGCAACAGACACGTGCACTATAAGGGGTGGACCACCCTTGCTTGCTTGCTTGCTTACTTTTGCTCGTCTGCTGCAAGGTGCCTCTATTTTCTCTATTTCTATGCTCATTGTATGCCAACATTCGCTACGCTATTTTATTAAAACATACGAGCATCTACCATTCAAAGTTTTCTATCTTTCTCTCTCTCTTTCTCACTTATTCTTTTTATTTTTATTTTTATTTTTATTTTTATTTAACATCGAATTTTGATCCCAAACTTTTTCCACTCCTACTACTACTTTTGATTTCATCTATATTTCAATTGTTTGTTTCTTTTTTTTTTTAAATTGAATCATTTATCGGGTAATGTTAAATTATTTCTTCTATAAAAGTAGATGTATTTTTGTTTTTATTAATAATAAAATTTTTTTTTATGCATGGAAATTTACCGAAATGTTTACTGGATGCTTGTCTAAACCCTTTTACTATAAAAATATATTAATAATAAAATTACTTTTATTTTTATGTAGAGTGATTTAACTAACGTAATGTTTACTAGATGCTTATTTATACCCTTTTATTATAAAAAATACATATATAATAATAACATTTTTTTTTATGTATGAAAATTTACCGTAATGTTTACTCGATGCTTGTCTACACTCTTTTACTATAAAAATATATTAATAATAAAATTTGGTTTTATGTAGAAAGAAGTAACTAACAAAATGTTTGCTATATATATCTTACACCCTTTTACTATAAAAAATACATATATAATAATACCATTTATTTTATATAGAGAGATTTACCAAACTGTTTACTAGATGCAAGTTTCTCTAACTCTCTCTCTCTCTCTCTCTCTCTCTCTCTTTTCTCTTTCTTTCTAACTCAATTTCTTTTTCTTTCTTTTTCTCTCTCTCTCTTTATTTTTATTTTTATTTTTATACATAGACCATATATCGACGATATAAAGCAGCCACCCATTCGCGTCGATATACCAACCCGGCCAATCCAGGCTGACTCGATTTTCCTTTTATGTTATCAATTTGAATCCTCGTCGTTTCTCCCCTATCCTCCACCCCCTTCCCCCCGACCTCCTCCCCCTGCCCCTCTCACCAATCCTCTCACTCACTCATTCATTCATTCTTTCTTTATCGTACTATACGAAGACGTGGAAAACGCAGTATTTTGTACTTTATCGGTGGGATATATCGCTGATTTTTCTTCAACATATTGATTTTACCACGACGATAAGGTCTATCGTGGGTAAAGAGAAAGGGAAGGCCCTTCTAACGTATTCCCTTTGATACACTTCTTCTCACATACATACATACATATATATATATATATATGATACTTTTCTCAGTTTTTCCATCGAATCGAATAAAAACGTCGTTGCTTATAGAAAATATATTTGTGTGTATATACATATGTATATGTGTGTGTGTGTGCGCGTGTGTGTGTATTGCATAGAAAAAGATAAAGAGAGTGAGAGAGAGAGATAGAGATAAAAATAGATAGAGAAAACTAGCGTGTAGTTTTTGATGCTTTGACGATTCGAATGTTGTTACTCTGTCGTTCCGGATACCAGACAGCTTCAGACGGTTTCATTCGAAAAAAACAAAAAATTGCACACACCAGCTTTTATATACTCTATCCTTGTTTAACACACATATGTATAGATATATTTCTATATATGTGTGTGTATAGTATGTATATGTATTTGGACGTGTTCACGCGTGAAATTTGTGGACGAGCTCTTTGTTACTCGAACGAGAGCGAATACGTGTTAGTTTTTGGACACGTATGAGGAAGGGAGTTAGGGGTAAGGGGGTTAGGGAGGATACTTGCTGGTATTTTATTTTTTTTTTCTATGTTTTTTTCTCCCCTAGATTCTACCTAGTATATCCGCAAAAAGGAAAGGAACCGAAAAAAAAAATCCTAAACCAAATCGAATATATATTCCTAGTGCGAATTATATGTTTCACACTATGTGTATCATATATATATATATATATATATATACACTATTATATTTATATTTTCATAATTTTAATTAATAATATTAAATTAATAATATATAATTTTTAATTTAATATTAATTTAATAATATTAAATTATTAATATTTAATTTTTTATATTTATATTATTTTCTATTGCATACATTGTAACATTTATATGTTTATATATATTTTATATTTATATTTATATTTATATTCATATTTATATTTTTATTTTTATAAAATTAAATTATTAATATTTAATTTTGTACATTTATATTTTTTAATATTATACATACACTATATTATTTATATTTTTATATATTACACATATTATATTTACATACACTCAAAAGAAATACACTCAAATTATTTCCCTATTTATTTCTTTAGAATTAATTTTTCTACCAGTCAACCCCTTTTTTTGATTTTCTTTCATTTTTCTTCTAAACATTTCTATTCAACCAGTCTATTTTATAACCCTTTTCTCCCTATTCAACAATTTTTATGAAATGAAATGAATTTTTTCATTTGTATTTTCACGTTTTTTTTTTGTTCTGGGAGTAAATTTTTTGTTCGTTTCTTCATTTGAAAGAAAAAGATAAATAGAAAGAGAGAGAGAGAGAGGAAGATGAATCCCAGTGTTCTACCCTTCTTTCAAGCAGACTGTACTGAACCACCACCACCATCCCGTTTGGAAGTTCACGAACAATAGTTTGAAAAGTACTGCCCTAGACAGTAATCCACTGAAATACTACTGGCCAACGGAAACTGGATACTAACTTTTTTTCAAGAAATGAACTTCGTAATCTCTAACCATGCTGGTAGAGAGAAATTCCCATTCCCCATAGTTTCCTTCTCTTTTATTCAAGCCTATAGGAAATGAAACAATTTTATAAACTTATAAATATAGAAATTATTTTAGATTAACGAGCATGATTCTTACAACAAAAAGGGGTAAGTTTGCCATGAAAAAATTTTATCCAATTTAATTTCTTCATATTTTGGAGTTTTTTAATTTTCTATTTAATTGAATAGATTTATTTTTTTTAAATAATTTATTGGAATATTATTTTTATGAATTATTATTCAAATTATAATTGTAAAATGTGTATGAAACAGTGTGTTAATTCGTTTCTTATTTGTAATTTGACACAATTACTTTTTAATTATTTTTTAAGTTAATTTTTTAATTTACTTTTAATTTAATAATTTAATTTACAAAAAATTTAATATGTTTACACTTAATTCAATTATTATTATTAATTATATAATATAAGATTATGTTTTGTGTTATTTATTTTAGTTCTTATAATATAAATAATATATATATGGTATATATAATTAATACTTATTTTTTATATAATAAAATAAAATCTCGACCATCAATTAAAAAATACATAGTATTAATCAATTAATTAATTAATAAACAAAATAATATATTTCACTTTTGATCTCACAATTATTATGATCATCCCAGGATACCAAAATTTTCTTATTCAACTTATTACCAATTATCTATTACAAAAATAAATAAAAACCTAATAATATAACAAAGAAACAAACTACTCTACAAACCCTATTATAATGAGCAAACTTAACAAGATAAGATAATCTCAATCGACAAAGATAAAATAAAATAAAATAAAATAAAATAAAATAAATGCCTAAATAAGAAAAAAAAATAACACTAAACATAATCACTACGTCAAGAGAAGTATCTCTTATCTTAAACAAACCAACAAACAAACAAAAATATCACCATACTAAGAAACTAACAAGATAGTCTAGTAATACCACTACCATTACTACCACTATTAGTAGTAACATTTAACTCGTACAGCTTGTACACCTTACAAACCAATTCAAGATATCCCTAGGTAGTTTAACAACTGAAAGATAAAACGATTTCATTTTCTTTCAATTGGTACCCCCTAAAAAAGTTCTTCAACCAACTTGATTTTGTCATCGTGCGTGAATGCACAGGCCACTTATAAGCTCATAGGATCATTCGATGTTACATTCTATCAAGGTATACACATAAGCTAGAAAGGGAAGAGCTAGCAAGGGGGAGTGATTCGGGTGGTGGGGGTTGGTAGTGCAGTTCCTATCGGTGCTGCCGTTCTCCGGGACACCGGGCAATAATCGCTCTGGCTCCTCCGTTCCGGCCTCTCTGCTCACATGTAAACAGTTAATCTAAATCCCGAGCAAGCAACGATGTAATGTTATGCGCCGCGCAAGACTCATTATACTTGTAAACCAGTCTGAGCGTCGACCACAGATCAAACGTATACATATATATTATCCGTTAACGTTATACGCAACCACACTTTCACATTCAAAGTGACACATTCGTATACACGTGTATATATACATATAAGTGTATGTATGTATGTAAGTGTATACATAGAAGATGTGTATATATATAGTAGGATATATAAAGGAATATATTTTACACGTTCTACGGTGAACGATACCCATTGGTCACACGATGCGATCAATATATATATACATACATATATGTATAAGTATATGAATGTATACGTGTAAGTATATGGTATCTAGTAGTTACATACCTAACATGTATGTGTGTGTATCAGCCTATCAGCAACATTTGTACGCTGGACGCGAGCGCTTAGGCGACCGACTCAAAGAACGACCCGATCTCTAACGCAAACTAACTAACATAAGCTCGTAGTAGTAAACGTTCTATCGATCCTAAAGCGCAACATTCCCCAAATGCATAATTTTACATCCTTAAACTTAACTTTCTAATTAATCATTCTTTGGTAGTTATTTTTATCTACCCCCACCCCATTACCTTACTTTAGCCACCTCTGCTACCTATGATACCAAATATGTAATGGAACGTGTAGAATAACCTGAATTGGAAACGCATACTAGTAAAATAATGTTAACTTTGAAGATTAATTATACCCATAAAAAATTTAAACAGGTGTCACTATTAGGTATCAGTGGATTCCTCGAACCTTTCTACATCCGCAGAAAAAAATTAGAATTTCACAAGTGGCTTACAGTAGACTATGGAAGTGTTTATTCGATGCCGCCTATAGTCGGCAGCAGGATATTTGATGAATTATAAGTGAATACTTATTATCAATTATTATCAATTATTTTCATTATTCCTATCATTAATACTTGCACACATAGACATAGATATAAACATTAGACATATATATATATAATTTTATTTTCATTATGTGAATTGGTAGGCGTACGGAGGTAAAGACTTTCACGTTAAGAGAAGATAATACAACAAAACATAACAGAAGACAACAGACTTGAGTAAAATTACGCTTACGTTGGTAATCGTCTTGAGTCAAGTCAAAGTAGTTAAAACAGTGAATCCTCCATTTCTAAGCGAGTTTCCTCTTTTCCTCTTTCCCCACCCCGTCCCTATTCCTCACCCTTCCAACCAACTCGAGAACAATGCTCGAGATCTGACGCGGATAAATCGATTTTTACGCGACATAACTTTCATACCTACAACCTAACCCCTTATCCTCCACCTCCACCTCCTCCACCTTTACCAGTATATCTCTTTACGTCTTCCTCCCACCCTTTTTCCCCTCTTCACCCCCTTTCCCACCTCCTTCATTTCTTCTTTTCTTTTCTTTTCTCTGTTATGTCTTGCATAGCTCTCACGAACTGGCAAAGTATCGTTCGCAAAAAGAGTAAATGAGATAGATGGAAAGGGGGTTGCAGGAAGGGGGAGAGGTGTTTGTGTATATGCATGTATGTATGTGTATGTGAGTGAGACAGACGATGTTGTGTCGGCGGCGGCACGTTTACGTGGAATATTAGCAAAGCTAATTTGGCTTGATCTTCGAAGCTTTATACGTTCGACAGACTACGTGCATTTTATACCTGTATATGTGTAATTGTGTGTGTATGTTCATGTGTGACACGTTCGAGTGCACGCAACTGTCGAACGTGTCACAATGGCGCTATTGCTTACAATATCATTGGTGGGAGTTTTAACTAGAAGTCAAAGCGTGTTAACTTTAATAGCGTAATGTTTAAAATGCATCATAAAATAAAAACAAAAAAATTACTAATAAATATAATATATAAATCATTTTATGTATAATGTATTCATATTTGTGTGTGTGTCACATTTATTAAATATATATATTTATTAATTATATATATATATATATATATATATATATATATATATATATATATATATATATATATATATATATATATAACAATAAAGCATGCAAACTTTAATAGTGTAATGTTAAAACTACATCCCAAAATAAAATAAAAATTACTACTAAATATATATATATATATATATAATATGTTATTAAATAAATTAAAATATATATAATATATTTCTATTTATATCGTATTTATTATATATGTAAATCATATTGTATATATACATATTGTATGTATGCAATGCATTTTATATATGCAATATGATTTATCTGGATATTTATATACGGTTTTATCTTATTGTTCAATTTTTTTTAAATTTATTTTTTTTATTTATCTCAAATATATTTTAAAATTAAATATAACATACTTATTTATATTTATTAACGTATAATTAGTATATTTATATATTTTTTTCTTTTTTATATTATTTTTTATTCTCATTTTCATTTTATATATTTGTTCGGTCGTTCGTTCGTTTATTCGTTCGTTCATTCGTACATTCGTTTGCGATAAAATTTTGTGTTAATGTTTTTTTATTTTTTTATTTTTTTTTCTCATAAATATAAATATTTCTATTTAAATACAAAAATATACAAATAAGAAATAAATGTATTTTAAAGTGATAACATTTGTCGTGAATGTAATGGTCAACGTTGTTACATTATTTATATATTTATTAATAACTTATATTATTTAAATATTATCTTCAATATTTGCACGTGCAAATGAAGTTGAAAATTTGATGAAGACGAAGAAGAAGAAAAAGAAGAAGAAGAAGAAGAAGTAGAAAAATAAAAAAGATAATAAAAAGAAAGAGAGAGAGAGAGAGAGAGAGAGAGAGAAAGAGAGAAAGAAGTACGCGTGCTTGGTTCATTCATAATTCATACATTGTTACACACGTCGTTGTAAGCGTCCAATCAATGCAAATATATTCCTATCTCAATGAATGTATTTTCATTTTTAAGTGATATTATACGAGAGAATATTGCATTCTAATTGAAATATGGAGTCTGAAATAAATCATGAATTATTCCCTATTGGTTGGTTGTGTTGTGTTGTGTTGTGTTGTGTTTCCTCAACGTCACGGAACTTAACGTTCGACTTTTTGGTAGTTACTTCTTTTACGGAGGTCACGAAACACACATACATACACACTATCACTATCATAAAAGCAACAGGAGAACGAGGAGAAGGAGGAGGAGGAGGTGTATAACACACTAGAAAAAAAAAATAAAACCATATACATATATATACACATATTACACCAAGAATCTTGTAATTCCGATCGTTCCTCGAAACTTCTATTATTTAATCGTTCATATGCATATCAGATACATATCGTTCGTACGGAATATATCAACTTCTTTCTTTTATTTATTTTTTATTTGTTTCGTTTTTTTTTTTTTTTCATTTTATTTTATTTCATTTCATTTTATTTTATTTTATTTTATTTTATTTTGTTCTTTTTTTTCAGTCAGTGCACTTTAACCCATCGAATTTATATCTCGATTTATCCCACAAACAAACACACATGAATTCTTTCCTTTCATCTCTTTTTCAATGATAAAAAATTCCCCTAAAAAAAAAAAAAAAAAAAAAAAAAAAAAAAATAAGATCCCAACAAGGTTACGAATAATTTCTAAACAAATTATGGTCGTTGTTGTGGTTTTGTATTTGAGCAAAATTTAAATTTTTCGGTCATCGACACTACTTACTTTAATCGATAATTCTCCGTTATTCTCCTCGTATTTTTATTTTATTCCTATACCTGTAAGTTTATATGTGTGTTTGTGTATGTGTGTTTTTTTTTCTACTACTCTTATTCTTGAACTCCGATGAATAAGTATCATCCGTTCGACATTCGCATATTACGATATTATCGATTCAACGCGATGCATATGGTTGTCATTCGCCCGCATCTTCTACTCTCTCATGGGGAAGAAACGTGTAATATACAATGCGTGAATACATGCATACATGAATAAGCAGATACATGGGCAATTTGAATGAGTTAATATACAGAGTGGTGGCAAGCAAGCGTGAGCGTAAACACGGACATATGTGTTTATATGTGCTTATACAAACTTAATATTACGATAGAATGAGAGAGAGAGAGAGAGAGAGAGAAAGAGAGAGAAAGAGAGAAAGGTGAAACAGGAACGGGAGGGAGGGAAAAGAATAGGGAGGGAATTGAACTCCCTATTATTCTTATTTTCTCTACACATTTTTAGGTTTCTCTGCTTTCTCGCAATGTGGGACACGTGTTGAGAATTTTAAATACGAGATAAACGTGTTTTTGTTCTTTATACTTAAGCATTTACTTATTTACTTACCGTGTACATTATTATTTTCAATATGACTATTATATCCTGTATAAATTGATTATTATACACATCATTTATTTTTAAATAAATCAAATATCACATATTACTGAATTGAAATGTTAATTTCTTTCCATATTATATATTCAGATTGCATCGTGTTATTATATCATTGATATTCAATATTATAATTTTATTTGTAAATAAATTAAATAATATATTATACTAAATGCAAATTTTAATTTGTAAGATTTAATTCCCTCATTTCTATCATATAATTTTGTTTACCTTTTTATTTATAATATTATAAGAAAAAAATATAAAAATCTATTCAAATTGCATGGTCCACTTATATCATTGATATTCAGTATTATAATTTTATTTGTAAATAAATTTACTAATATATTATACTAAATGCAAATTTTAATTTGTAAGATTTAATTCCCTCATTTCTCTCATATAATTTTGTTTACCTTTTTATTTATAATATTATAAGCAAAAGATATAAAAAGCTATTCAAATTGCATGGTGCACTTATATCATTGATATTAAATATATTACATTTATTTTTTTAAATAAATTAAATATCAGTAAATGCAAACTTTTATTTGTGTAAAATACAATCCTACATTGCATATAATTTCTTATCCTTTTTATTAATTATAAAAAAAAAAATAATATTTATACTTTAACTAAGTTGCAAGGTCCAATTACATCATTGATATTGAATATACATGTATATTATATTTATTTTTAAATAAATTAAATATTATATTATCAAATGCAAATATTAATTTGAATCATACAATTTTCTACTTGCATATAATATTTTATCCTTTTAATTTATTATATAAAAAAAAAAAATATAAAAATAAATTTAGATTGCATGGTCATGTTATATCTTTGCTATTACATATATTCCATTTATTTTTAAATAAATCAAACATTATATTTTTTACCAAATGCAAATATTAATTTGAATGATACAATTTCCCCAACTTGCTTATAATTTTTTTTCTTTTTATTTATAAATATATTGTGTTATAACACAATATTATAAGAGAAAAAAAGAAAATATGTTTAAATTACAACATCCAATTATATCATTTATACTAAATACATTCTATTTATTTTTAAATAAATCAAATATCACATATATTACCAAACTCAAATGTTAATTTCATTCCATTTTCATTCCTTTTAAATTAAAAAAACAACAAAAACAAAAAATACAAATTCAAGTTGCAACCATAATGCAAAGTAAATCAACTTATCTATTAAAATTCTCTTCCACAGAATAATCTTAATTTACATTAAGTATTTTTTTTCTTTTTTTTTTTTTTAATCCATTCTTTCTTTCAATCCTTTTATTTTAAGGAAACTGGTAATAAAAAAAAAAATAAAAAAAAAAATAAAAAATAAAGAAAAAAAAAAGTTGGACAATCGATGTCTATAGTTCGTTCTCGTTCTTTCTTTCTTGAATAAGTCGGGTGTAACGTGTTCAACGCGTTTAACGTCCATTCGCATGGTTGGTTGTCAGTCTTTACAGTGACACGAGGAATGCGTAAAGTGCGTGAAAGAATGTGGAGTAACTTCTAATGCCTCTAATACCTATCCTCGCACCGTATCTGAGGTCTTCGACAAAACCAGATGTGAATTGTAAGTCGACGACGACAACGACCAAGTTCTATGGTTAAAAACTCCCTCTTTTCTAATTTCTTTTTTTTTCCCATATAACTAAACAGCTGCCACCATCACCATTACTAACTAACCAATCATCGATGGCTATACTCTCATTATTTTTATTTATTTTTTATTTATTTATTTATTTAATTTTTTTTTTTCTATCTAACATCTTTAAGGTGTTTTTTTCTTTTCTCTTTTTCTTATGGATAGCTTTCATTACTATTATGGAATTACGAAGGATAGTTGGTTACTTGGTTGGTTTTTCTTTTTTATCTTTATCTATCATCAATTACTATTAAAACGCATTAACGTATTAACGTTATTTATTTCTGGTTAAAAGGTTCGAGTTCTCTTACATATGGCGATTACATACATATGGTGACATCATCGTTTCCAATTTAATTGCTTTGTTCAAGTTAAATCGATCTAATCTATGAATTACGATTTTTTTAATAACCCTCTTCCTTCCCATTTTTTTCTCTTTCAATGGGGTTATATACTCGTTTTTATGTTGACGACAATATAAATAGGGGAAACATTTGTTATCGTAATTCAATCAATTTATGGGATATTAATTTTTGCATATATATTTTCTATATTTACCTATATTATTAATTTTGTATTATTATACATTATTATTATTATAATTTATATTTTATATTATATTACTTTATATATATATATATTATTTTTTATTATTTATTATAAATATGTATATATGTTAAGTAATAGTAATAATATATATTTCACATTTTAGTATTAGTTATTTTTTATTATTAACGTAGATAATAAATAACATTTATCACTAAATATTGAACATATTAAGTAAACCTAAAGTACAGTTAATTTCTAATTGTTTAACAAATTATTTCAACAATATAAATAATTTTTAAAAAGGAAAATAATCGAAATAATATTGGACCAATGTTTAGTACTCACAAAAAATTAAAAAAATTAAAAATTAAGGTACAATTAATACTATATTATTTAAAAAATTATTTGAACAATACAAATTTATATAAAAAAAAAAAAAAAAATAGAAATAATATTCAACAATGTTAGATACTCAAAAAAAAAAAAAAGTATAGTTCATACTATATTATTTAAAAAATTATTTAAACAATACAAACTAATTTTAAAAAAGAAAATAATAAAAATAAAATTAAACAATGTTAAATAATAAATAAATAACCAAATAAAACAATAAAATAATACAAATTTTTATTTCAATCCTCAACTTAACTTAAATACCCCCTCTCCCCCCCCCCCCAAAAAAAACATAAACAAAATAAATGTAACATTAAACCATTAAAAAATAAAAACAAACTTATCCATAATTAAATTTAGAAATCCCATGAGTAAAAATGGTTTCCCTTTTATATCCCTCAAAATAATATCTATTTGCGTATAGAAAGGTAAAGAAAGAAGCTTTGGAAGTCGAGTTCAAGGACAATTATCATCCCCTAAAACGTTCCCCTGTTTAGGACAACGCATGTCGTGATAAATCTTCAAGGAAGTTGTAACTTCCGCGATCGGATAGGCGGAAACAACGTTGGGTGAGTCTCGTGTCCTGTCAAAACACGTAAAATGAGAAAGAAAAAGAAAATCAGAGCAATACACACACACACACACACACACACACACACAGAAAGAGACAGAAAAAAAGGGAATGAACGTTGACTAGACGATGACGATGACTATGATGATCACCATGATCATGATGATGTTGATGCCACGTGCAACTTTCCTCGCGCCCTCTTCTGTCATTCATAAAATGCATTTCATTCGTTCCTTTTCTATCTGTCCATCTAACTATCTCTTTCTAACTGATGTTCATTCTCGTATAACTACGCACCCCATCATGCTTTTATGCATAGGCGTGTGCACGCATACCAAAAGAGAAAACACGACGTGTATTCTTTGAATACTAGCACGCGACAACCAAGCTGCTGCTCCACTCGTGCACGTGCTACTCCTATCCCTAAGGAAAATGAGGATGGAAACGATATTGTCCCGTTCAAAAGGACCGAAGCCATTCAATCTTTCTATCTTTTTCTCTTTTTAATTCTATTCGATAATCGTCATTTACTTTTATATATATATGTTATATGTTTCTTTCAATTGAAGTAAACGGTTGTTACGATTTAATCGTATTAAATGTATATCATGTTATACAAATATTAATTTATAATATAATAATTAATGTTATAAAATTAATTGATATTTTATTTTGTTAATTTGTTGTCTTTTCAATGGGTCCGATCGTTATTACAAAATTTGGTTATACAATATTTGGGTGATACGAATTTTAAAATGAACAAGTATGTTTAATTTTCTAAATTTTTTATTTTTATTTGATAATCGTCATTTACTTTTATATATTTTATTTTTTATTTATTTATTTTTTATATATCATAATATATATAAATTACTTGTCACGTTGTTTGTCCGCAATAAACTCCTAAACTACTGAACTGATTTTAATAAAAATTTTTCACACTGTGTGCAATTTCATCCAACTTGAAAGATAGGACAGTTTATATCTCAATTTATAATCGCAATTATTTGTTTATTAACAAAGAGTCATGATTATCTCTGTTAGTTCGATAAGATTCTAACAGATGGGGGTATAAGGTAATTGGTTGACTTAAAGACGTGTGTATCAGACTGATTGTAAGCCACAGCAACGCGTGGTGGGACACCCCCTATTTTATATATATTTGTTTCTTTTAATTAAAGGTATAGAATTATTACGATTTAATTATATAAAATATATTTCATATTAAATAAATAATAATTTGTAATCAAATATAATAATTAATGTTATAAAATTAATTGATATTTTATTTGTTCGATTTGTTATCTTTTTAGGGGGGTCCCATCGTCATTATAAAATTTTTGTAAAATATAAATTTTAAAACAGACAAATGTGTTCAATGCTCCATCTCTTGTTATTTTTATTCTGTTCTTTTAATATGTTCAATTCACTTTCTATTTTTATTTATAATTAAAAAGATAAATTAAATTAATTCTCATTTGTTTCATTTCTTACCCTTTTATGGGGTTTTATCAGTCTCGCGTACAACTTTCATGAATATTATACAATTTTTCTAAGAGACTTATTTGAAAATAAACAAACATGTAAGAGACAAACTTAATTGCATTCTAATAGTAAGTTGTATACTAAATTATTATTTTAATTATTTCTACGAATTGAATTCAAAATTCAGTTAATTTTTTTTTTTTTCTTTTTTTTTTTTTCGAATAAGTGTAATAATATAGTATTTTACAAATTTTTTTCCAGACAATTTTAATTAATACTTAAAAAGAAATAATAAGAACTAATTATATATATATGTTTTAAAACATTTATAAGATTAGACTGTAATTGGGGAGGAAAAAAAAAAAAAGAAGAAAACAAAAAAACAAAAGGGAAAAAATGATTAAATTTATCAATGATCGAGTTTTAGGTTTTTACATTTTTTTTTTCTTGTTTTTTTTTTTTCCAAACGATTACGATAATAATACCTTATTATAAAGTAGTTTATTTATAATCTATCATAAAATATGAGTCATTGTGATAATGTCACGAAGTTAAACGACCCATTAATCATAGTGAAGGAGACGTTAAACATAGCACGACACTGTCATTCTTGTCAGACGAGTTTGAAAAGTATAATATGCATTTTGTACGACAAACGTTATGCTGAATAAACATGGAATATAATTAATGATAAATAATGTAGATGACCATGGAGAAAAATACATGAAACTAAATCATTACGATGACATCAAAATAATGTCTATTGGAATATTATGTTAATCAATTTTTAAATAAATATTATGATATGTTTATATTCTTATAAATGTAAAAATTATATAAAAACAACAACAACAACAACAAAATGATGATTCTAAAAAAATAAATTAAACTAATTGGAACTAAATGCAAAACAAATTGTTTTTACTTAAAATCTAATAATACAGAAATAATTTTAATATATAAATATATTTATTTTATAATATTATAATTATTATATTAATTATAATTATTAATATTTTATTATTCTTTTATTATAATAATATTATTTTAAATTTAATATATATATATTTAAAATAATACTTATTATTAAATTAAATTTAAATTAAATTTATTAATTAATTTATTAATTAAATATAATATATATATTAATACATACATGTATATTTATAATATTTATATATTTAAAATAATATTATAATATTAATAAATTAAATTTAAATTAAATTTATTAATTTAATATTTATATTATATATAAATGTAATTAAAAATAATAATATTAATTAAATATAATATATATATATATATATATATATTTATACTATTAACTACATTTTAAAAATAATAATATTATTATAAATATAATAATAAACATTATTATTATTAATAAAAAAAATATTAAAATAAATAATTTAATCTTTACATTTATTATTAACAATACATTATGTACTTCAAATTATTTAACCTTAAACAATGTTTTCCCTAGAAACCTGAACAAACCCTTAAATAAAATTTTTATTTCATCATTTGTCAATCCAAAAAAACCTAATAAAATATTATATTTTTACTCATCACATTTCTCATTAAATTAAAATAGATCATTCACGTTTCCAAAAATTACGTGAAAGTTGATCTACGTTCTATTAATTCCCCCACTCCCTATAGACACACACCCACCCCCTTCTATTCCCCCTTATATTTTCTATGAAAAGAACGACGCGTGCAAGTCTCGTAGATCAATAATAACTTTCGTTTTAACTATCGACCAAAATGAAGTAAGGGGGAGGGGGAGTTGGGGGGTTGGGAGGGGGGGGTTGGTGCATGGGGCCCCCTACTTCGTGTCATCCGGGAAACGTTAACGACATCCGTATGTAGCAAATCGGTCGTTACCTTTTCAAAATATAACATGAATCATGTCTATCATCCGGGTACTTAAATCAGATTGTCTCTCTCTCTCTCTCTCTCATTCTTGTTGTCGATAAACTTCAAAATGAGAGTACACAGCTGTCTATAATAATATATATATCCATATATGGTAATAAATATATTTATTCAACAAGGAAGAATAAAATTTAATAATCCAATTTGTTTTTACGTGTTTTCATCTAAATTACTTATCACATGTTTGATAAATAATTAAACCAAAAAAAAAAATAAAAAAATAAAAATGAGATAGGGGAAAAAAGATAAATTGATAGATAAAAAATTGATAGATAATATTAAGTTACTTGTAATGAATCGTTAAGTGGAAAGCAGTAAATTTCTAATATTGTTTATGTACACATTAATTATTATTATTATTATTATTATTAGTAATATATTTATCATTTATTATGTATTAATATTACTAATAAATTTTATAAATATATTGGGTTGTTTGGAAAGTAATTTCGTTTTTTTTTTTTTTGTCAAAATGAAGACAATTTTTGCTTCGTGATTAAACCTAGGCTTTTCAAATGAGCATAAGTAGTTGAATTTGATAAATTTAACCTCTCATCTATCTCACGTATTGAAATTTGTCGGTTTGCATCAACCAATGCCATTATTGTGTCAGGAAAAAATGAAATTACATTCCGAACAATCCAATACTACATATATATTTATTATTTATTATATTAATATTATTAATAAATTATATTATAATCCTTTGAGTGTTGAATACTTTTATCTAAAATGTTTTTTAGATACGGAATAATTTATTATTAAATATATTCTAATAATTAATGATACATTTAATAATTAAAGTTTATGGTTCTAAATATAATTTAAATTATATTAATATAAATATTTAATTAAATAATATAAACATTACATTATTCTACATTAATATTAACAAACACGTATATGTGTCGATAGACCACTTAGGTAATTTTTACCAAACGCATATATGCGTTCATAGCACTGTAAGGGTTAAATGTTTTAAACTTTAACGACATAATAACATTATAAAATCGTCCAACAAATAAATTATTTAAATGTTGAAGGATTAATCATTAATTGACAAAAATAATCGTCGTCTTTCGTTAATTCATCGTAAGACAAATAAAAAGAAGGAAAACCCAATGTGGTCCAGAATTTTTAAATGGTTGATAAGATAGAGGAGGGTGCAGAAAAAGATTGAACAAAATTGTAGATACCTTCGAGAACGAGAGTGAGAAAGGAAACGATTAAAAAAAAAAAAAAATTAGAAAAAAGGGAATGGTGGGAGGAAGGGTAAGGATAGGTTAAAAAAAAAGAAAAGCGTGGGGGTGGTAGAGGTGTAGGGGTTTGTAGAGGAGGGGGTTGAAAGCTGGCGGGTATAATGGCCGGCGATAATCCTGTCGCGCGGATTAATTCGCAAATATTTCAATCTCGCGACATAAAGGGATGTAAATTACATTTTTGGTCGAACGCCCTCGGGAGAGGGTGTACGCGACCCGTGTCTATCTCTCTCTCTCTCTCTCATTCTCTCTTTTTATCTTTCTGTCTAATTCTGTTGAACTTTTTTCCATTGGTTCGACGAACCAACGACTAGAATCGGTATAATCGTTTTATTAACCAAATAAAATCGATGATTGAATGAGGATAATCGCGTTCGCGGACCCTCGAGTATATCCCTCATACTATTACTATCCCGTGGGATAACCCCCCTGAGAGGATTCGCCTTATTGACACAGATGTCACTACCGATTGATCGTTTTGTCGTAGTTTAACACCATGAATATTTTCTACCTTCCTTCCTTCCTTTCTTCCTTTCTTCCTGAATATCTTTCTATCGTTTGACATTTTGTTTCTTTTCTCTTTGTTCTTCCAACTTGTACGTACAAATTATTTCGTACGTTTTCTCTTTCAACCCTTATTTCTTACCCTTTTCTATATCATTCAATTGTTATATATCTTATTGTTAGTCAAACATCATTTTTAATTATCGATACAATCTATATCGATAGAATTTATATTTTCAAACTATACCAATTACGAGCTACGATTAATAAGTTTGTTATAAATAATACTAGAAAACAAATTATTGTTAAAAATTATTTTAATCATTTAAAATACGTATTACGAATATAATTTAAAAATAAATCAATTCAATACGATACAACTGATATTAATTTTTTACACGGTAATTTAAAACAGGTGTATATATAAATCACCTGTATTACAATTACTAAGTTTGTAATAAACAATACTATAAAACACAACAGCAACAACAACAAAAACATTTTAACAATAATTATCAATGTATATTAATAACCACACCTACATATCACATCAATTAATCACGATTAATTTAAATACAAATCACGAATAAAATTTGAAAATAAATCAATTCAATACAATACAACAGATATTAATTTTAACACGTTAATTAAAAAAGGGTGTATAAATCACCTGACTTGTGTGAAATATCGGTGACATCTTTATCTTTTAATCCAACGTATCAAACGATCATTCAAAATGAGTCCCCCATCCTACCCCCATCCTCGATCACCCTCCTTTCGATTCGTTATATATATATTTACTTATAATACAATACACACAATCTACTCATCGTAGGAAAGTTACAACGTGGATATAACGTTTGAAGTCCAAGGGAGAGGAAGAAGAAGAAGAAGAAGAAGAAGAAGCAAAAAGATGAGGATGAGAATGAGGATAAAGAAGAGGAAGAGGACGATTGAGGGGGTTGAGGAGGGGAGGAAGAGGAGTCAGGATATAACGCTGAATCCCCCGAGCTGTTAAACTGCCATACAATAATCTGCACCGCACCAATCCTGACGGGGAAAGGAAGCATTCAATTAATTCTATCTCCTCTCTCTCTCTCTCTCTCTCTCTCTCTCTCTCTCTCTCTCTCACTCACACTCACACTATACTTCTACGAAAATTTGTCGCTCGTATTAAATCTCACTGGATTAAAGACAATCTCGCTTACGCTCGCTTCTCGACCTTCTCCTTCTCTCTCTTTCTCTTCCCTTCTCCCTACCTGAACTTCCCACCCCTCCCCCTATATCCTCCCCCTTTCTCTATCTTTGTCTTTGTCTTGTTCACTTATAAGCTTATGTATATCTCTTTCTCTCTTTATCTTCTTACTCCCATCACCATGAAACAGTGTCGACCATCTTACTACAATCTCTTGCTTGACTTTCCCCCCTCCCTACACCCCATACACCCCCTTCGTCTTCCTCACTTCACCACTTCTTCTACACTTCCTTTCCCTTTACCCGATCTCCTTTCGCATTCCCAACTACCTACCTATCTACCTATCTACTTACCAACCCCCCCCCCTTCCCATCCCCTCTCCCCTCTCCTCTCCCCCTCCCCCTAGCCCTTGTTTCATCCATCCCCCGCATCCTAAAGTTTACGATAGCTTCAGAAAGCAACAACACGAGACCGGTGGTACGTGGCCGTTTCGATGAAGAAACCGGCGCCATTAGTTGAATCCTATTCTACACCATCGATGAAACTTCTATGATCGTGTATGTATACACATATAAGTAAGTTTGGTTGTGTTTAGCTTCCTACGAACTGTTGGATAGTCGTTTAAATGAATGATCGAGAGAGTTCATTCTAATGAATGAATCATGAAATACGTTGTACACCTATAGGTTTAATTGATTTTGTTTTGTTTTGTTTTGTTTTAAGTGAAATTTCTTAAACGATTGTAACAATTACAATTTATAACTGTGTGTGTGTGTGTGTCTGTGTGAAAGAATTGAGGGAGGTGGTGGTAGAGGGATGATCAGGAAGTTCTTTTCGAAATTCATAGGGATTGGTCCGATTAGAGTTCAGAAAAAGGGTGAGTTAAAAGAGGAAGAGAGAGAGAGAGAGAGAGAGAATGAGAGAAACCTGAAGGGTTGCGGACACGATACGGGTGACTGTAAATAAAAGTGAACCGTGACCCCGGCCCTCATCAGGAACAAACGACGAACCCGTGTCAGGGTCGTGACCTAGAGTTAGTTCAAAAGGGGCTGCTTGCTTGCTTGCTTCCTTGCTTGCTTGCACAATCAGAATGATAGTAGACACAGTAGAAGACATTTTTAAAATTAATTTTCAAAAATATACATTACTATGTATATAATTAAACATTTTTAATCCTTTGGGTACATTTGGCACGAGTGAGATTCGTCATCTGCTTATTTAATTAAGCGAAGTTACGGTTGACGTGTCAGACTCGTCGTCATCTGAATTTAAGAAACTTATATAAATATATTATAAATATATAAATATTTCTATTTTGTTTATATTTATATATTTATTTATATTTTGTAATTGAAATGTTTAATATATATATATATATATAGAACATAGTCGTGAATAAGAGAGGGCCAAATTTTGTTATATTCAGAAAGGGGGTAATAAAGGTTGGTACCTTTAGATAAAGGCTGTAATTAGATGCCGTAATACAACGCCTTAATAATCCTTGCAAGTTGTAATTTTATATCTTTGAAAACTAATAATAGGGTTTAACTTGATCCCTGTGGTGGTGGTGGTGGATTGGTGACGCACCCTTTCAAAATATTATTCAATTTTATAACATTCCTAATTAAATTAATAATTATTAATTATTATAAAATAATAATTTCCATTTGTTTTTTTTTTCAGATAATAAAATAAAACAACGATTTTATATTTGTATATATATAAAAATATAATACTTTTGTATGTAATTTGGTTATCTTTTGAACACTCTTGCACAAACGTTTATTTAATAATTAAATATTTATAATTAAGTTCTCACAGAATAATTTCTATTTTTCTCAAAAGAAAAATAATTTTACCAATAATCTTACAAAAGATTATTACAAATAATGTTATCTTTACAATCTTATCATCATTCAAATCCTAAAGTAAACTTTTAATCTTATCCAAAACAAAACAAAAACAAGAAAAACGAATTCAATTGAGAAACTATACTTCAAAACTACCCCCTTCACCCCTGACCAAGTAATTTCAAGATTGCATTCGAGTCGCATCTTATTACTCAATGTCGTCATCGTCATCTCCAATGTACACACGTGGATTATTGCCAAAGTATCGGATTAATAGATATATACGATATCCTCTTTATAAGTACGGGTTGAGTTGGTATGGGGTCAGGTGGGGTAGGGTAAGGGGGGATAGGAGTTAGCTAGTAGAACCATATAAAAGCAGAACGAACAGCCCCATGGTGGAGGAATCTAATTGGCAGAAGGATTACGGATCTGTACGTTGGTATCTCTCTTGAAATCGTATTCGGATCACCTATGTGCACCAATCGCGTATAGAGAAGATTGAAGACCCTCCTCCCTCCTCCTCCCTCCTCCTTCCTCCTCCCTCCTCCTTCCTCCTCCCTTCTTCCCCTCAGTCTCTTCATCCTCATCCTATTCTCTTGTCTGTTCTGCTCTACCCTCTTCATCCCCCTATTGCTTTCTCTTTCTCTCTCTCTCTCTCTCTCTCTATATATATATATATATATATATATATATATATATATATATATATGTATATATAAATCACTCTTTCCTAACTTTATGTATGGGAACTAAGTTCGAATCAGGATCTATACTACTAGCTATCGTAAATCTAATTATAAATAAATGTATACCTGGTAAGGATATATTTTACTTTTATATATATGTTAACGTAGAAAAATTATAATCTATAGATAAGATTATTTATATTTTTATGGAATTTATCTTTAATTTTATAGGTTTTTATATTTAATATATAGAGTTACAAATATTGCTAATTTTTTTTTTAAATCAACTATACGTAAAATATTATATTAAATATTAAATTGTATTAAATTAAATTAATTAATTATAAATAAAATTATATTAAATTATATATAATTAAATTATATTATATTAAATATTCTACTTCAAATGTAACCCATAACCAAACTCAAAATTGGTACCAAAACGAAACACTTAAAACATACCCAAAAGTCCCCAGAAATTGGTTATAAAATTATACAAAAAAAAAACCCAACGTAGTACATTTTCAATTAGAAATGACGTGATCAAAAAAAGAGATAAAAAAACAATAACCTTATGAAAAAAAAAGAAAATTGAAACAATATGACGAATTTACAATCAAGAGTTGCAATCATAATTTATCGTCGTATAAACGTAAGAGTGTGTTGTCTATCTCTCGAACTTTTACCTGTAACTCTGAAAGGGTGGGAGGGGGGCTACGGGACCCAGTGAAATCCCGTAAATATTAATTTCACGAGCGAATATAAATCCCGCGAGTTTACACGGCGGCGGCGGTGGCGGTGGCGGCGGCTATACGGCACATATAAGTCGTCGTAATAAACGTCCCACGGGGGCCCCATGAGTGTACCCATCAACTCGTGTGTACATAACACATATACATACAATGTGTAAAGTGTCCGTTGAACGTAAAGTTTAACCTCGGCCAGTGTCCATCGTAGGAGAGGCACGCCGCGACACCACTCTGGGAAGGTTATAACGGCCCCATAATCGTATACATTCGCCGACAATAATCGTTTTATGGTGGTAGGCAATATCGGTGGGTATATACCACCCTGTAACCTCCCCCACCTCCTCCTCCTCCTCCACCTCCACCTCTTTCATTCCACCTTTTCCCCCTTTTCCTGTCCTCTGTGTTCTCTACCATCCCTACCACAACCTAACCTAACCTAACACAACATGACACGGCCAACACCAACACTACCATCAACAACAGTAGAAGCAACTGCAATACCTAACACCAAACAACATCTACGAATTGATAACATTCAACCACCTACAAACGAACGATTCTCCAAGGACAAGCTTTAACTATGGTTGTCTTGGTCATCCAAGAACCATTATTATACCACCGTAAGAAATCTTTATACTCCGAGTGTTCTTCTTATTCTTCTTCTTCTTCTTCTTCTTCTTCTTCATCGAACTTTTACCATCCATTTGAGACCTGAAATTCCCTTATGTTGGAACATTCGTAAAAACCAGTAACGGGAGTCTCTTCGACTACTTCAAGAATCAACTTTTACCTCTTAACGTTTACGAGCTTTAACCTATCCTAACTATATAAATCGGTATTATATATATCCTTTCAATTTTATACATTTAACAACTGTATAATATATTTATATTTCAATTGTTTTAAATTATTATTCATTGCATTAACTAAAAGTGTTTAAAGTTTCGTGCATTTAACTATACAATGTTTGCAACCAAATAGGGACACGTACCTTTATGAATTCCAATCCATTAAAAACAAAATTATAAGCCAATTGAACAAGTAAGATTTTATTTAATTTTTATTGTAATTACCTTTAAAAAAAATAACCAAATACCTAGTCCAATTATTTATCTTTCAAATACAAATGGTACATCATCGCATTGATGATCAAATCTCAAAGAATCTTCTCAATCAATTCTCAACCTAGTTGACAATTAACGAAAAGATTGGATATCATGACAGTGGATAGCAGGTAGTACTCTGTTTATCCAACACCAACCATCTACATACCACCCCTCCAACCCTATCCCTCGTAATTATTATTCCACCCCTATATTGCGCGAGAAGATGCACGGCCGAGCAAACGTAACGTAACGTACCGAAACGGGTACGAGGCGAAACGAAACGAAACGGAACGAAACGAGCGACAGTGTACCCCTTCCTCCCACCCCCTGCTACCGACCGACCAACCAACCCACTACCCCTACCCCTAACTTCTATCATGACTCTAGCAGCCCCCGTTTTTCGAAACTAGTCGGCCTACCCATCTATCCCGCTACCCCCTTTTTGCCGCCGTTCCTCCCCCTGCTAGAATCCCCCTTACCACCCCCGCGAGCCCCTTGGATGGCAATCAATAACTTTGAAACGGCAGCGACGTTTCGGGGAAAAACAAATTCAGCAGGTTGCTTGATTGAAAAAACCAGGACCACCACCCTTCCCCCTCCTACAACTGCGCCACCTACTCTCGTCGTCCCTTGCTCCCCCGTGGCACACACATACCCCCATTCACCCCCTGTTTCATGAAGGCCCCCTTTTTTCGGCTTTCGCCAAAGCACAGAGAAAAAAGGGCTCAAGAGTGTGAGAGAGAATGAGACAGTGTGTGTGTATGTGTTTCGGCAAAGCAACGTTTTCGAATTCTACGTGAACGAATTTCTCTCTCTCTCTCTCTCTCTTTCTCTCTCACTTTTTCTATAATAAAAAACATTGTGTATCTCTCTCTTGCTCCTACGCCCTTCGACACGAACCAAACTTTACCTTTTTCTATCTCTTTCTTTCTTTCTATAATAAAACACCATTTTATTTCTATCTCTCTCTCTTTCTATTGGTTGCACACCCTCAACACGAACTATGCTCTTCATCTTTCTCTATTTTTTCCAATCTATCTATTTCTATTTCTATTTCTATTTCTCTCTCTCTCTCTCTCTCTCACTCTTATTCTCTTTCACTCTTTCTATGTGTACTCATCCGTAGTCGTCACTACGACGATGTGCAACGTGGCCTGGTGGGCTCGTGATGGAAAAAATCGTACCTCCTATCTCACTCACTCTCACCACCAACCTTTTCTCGTACTATTCAAACCGATATAGAAAAGGGATAAACGAGGAGGGGGTTGGGGATAGGAAATTGGTATATGGAATCGCGAAACGTTACGTTGGTCGTTCTCCGAACGCGAAACTCGCTAGTATCCTTCTGTCTCTTGAACCCCACGTCGATGCAGTTTTATTTTCCAATTCCAACCTGTCTAGGACACCGGCCCTATACTTGATAAAGGGCATACATGCAGCTGCTGTTGCTACTGGTGCTGCTAGTACTGGTGTTGGTTCTGGTGATGATGGTGATGGTAATGCTAGAAATACTCACCCAGTGATGGTGAAAACCAGTAGGATAAGGGCCAGCTTGAACAACGCACAATCGCATAGGTCGAGATAGACACGCCGATGACGCATTGTTTAAGAATTAATCGGGCCACCAACGGCCTTGCGACAACCAATCGTTTACCTTCTACCAACCCCCAACCCTCAACATCATCGGCGAATTTTCTATCCATAGAGTTCCTTCTTTCTTTATTTCCTCGCGACGTAAATGAAACTTTCCAGGTTCTGTTTTCTATTTCTCCGTTACTTTCTAAACCACCCCCTACCCCTTTGTCTATCTTTTTTACTTCTATTTTCCTTTAGTATGACGCTGCAAATGTTTTTCTGCAATTTTTGGCGGGGTAAAAAATAAAAGAATGGGTGAAAGTATTTTTTTTTTTTTGACGGGGAAGGACAGGGATTGTGTCTTTTTGACGATCGAAAGATTTGTGAGAGAGAAATGTTTTAAGTGAATAGTAGGATTATCAATGTTGCATAGTTTGATACAAATGTAAGAATAAGTATAATAATTGATGAATAAAATTTGTTAGTAGACCATAACTGATTTAAAAATGTTTCCAGGAAATGTTTAATGAATTTAGCAACAATGTTGCATAGTTAGATACAAATGTAAGAGAGTAAGTTTAAATAATTTTTAGTGTAAGTGATGAATAAAATTTGTTAATAGACGTTAATAATTTATAAATAATTCCAGGAAATGTTTAATGAATTTAGCAACAATGTTGCATAGTAAGATGCAAATGTAAGAGAGTAAGTTTAAATAATTGTTAGTGTAAGTGATGAATAAAATTTGTTAATAGACGTTAATAATTTAAAAATAATTCCAGGAAATGTTTAATGAATTTAGCAACAATGTTGCATCGTTAGATGCAAATGTAACATAAAGTATAATAATTTTAAGTGATGAATAAAATTCGTTATTAGTTTAGAAACATGCAAGAAAATGCTAAATGAATTTAGTAACAATGTTGCATAATTAGACGTACATATGTAAGAATTGAAAAAATGTACAAAAGAAATAAAATTTGATTGAACACAATAACAAATTTAATTTTAAAATGAACAAAAAAAATTATCGCGAACAATGTTGCACGATCCAATTTAAGATTAATAGAGTTAACTGATTGAAAACCGTGAAACATAACATTTCATAAATTTAGCAACAATGTTACATCATTCATATCTCACATATGCAAGAATTAGTATTCAAAGAACATACTAATACTTAATTAATGGTAAGATAAAAATTTTTTTATTGCAAAATGAAAATGAAAAAACAAAAACAAATTGTACTATTTGAGATGATCAGTTAGGACACAATTTTGCAATAAGATTTGTCGATAGTTTTCCATATAAAATAACATTCAGGTTAAACTTAAAGATTACCACCATGATACTTTTACAACAACAACGAAAACGAGTTAAAAAGAGAAAGAGAGAGAGAGAGACCAATCTCGTTTACGACTCGATAAACGACGATGACAAAAATGGTTGACCAACGATAAATTTATAGACCGAGCAACTTCGTCTACCTCATACGGCGAGGAGTCGTTAACGACTAACTCCTTATAAGCCACCCGTGTTCTCTCATCTCATTAACGATGCAAAACTGAACAATTTCTATGGGGTAATTTTCCGATTGTTCGTTTACCAACAAAATAATAAGAATACAACTACACTTCCCCCCTTTTTAAACCTTACAGACAAAATACTTCATTTAGTTTAATATTTATTTTCAATATTTAAATCGTAATTAATTTATTTACAAAATTGAACCAATTTCTATGGTGTAATTTTCGATTGTTCATTTGATCTTGAATTAATAAGAATTCATTTTAATTCTACTTTTTCAAACTTAGGGACAAACACACACATACAAAATGAGATGTGATTTTGATCGTGTCTACTTTGTATTTAGGGTTGTAATGTTGATAATATAATTCGATTATTAATTCTAATTTTATAATATTTAATATTAATAATAATATTTAAATTAATTTTGTGTTGCAATTTATTTTCACAATATATAATGCAATAGATGCAATATAATAAATATTAATTTATTAACCTATATAATAGATAAATAGTTATATAAATAATATACCTACATTATTAAATAAATAATAATAATAATAATAATAATAATAACAATACACTTATATTAATATTAACATATCAACCTATATAAAAAACATTAAAAAAAATGATTAAATTTCAAATTACTTGGAAACTTCATAAACAATATAAATATATTATTCAATAAATAATATAATAATAATAATAATAATGATAATAATAATACACTTATGTAAAAAATAAAAAAAATAAAAAAATTATTGCATTGCAAAATACTTTGAAAGTTCATTTCAAATATATAACATTTGCATAATATAAAACAAAAACATTTAAATATTTAATTAAATTATAATAAAAAAAACTAAAAGTATCAACAATTAAATATTAAAAACAAACACACCCCCATATGTATATGTACTTTTTTTTGACAACCTGATGACAATGAAAAAGATTAATTGATTGTTAAATGTCGTGTCAATGAACTTTCGAGTTCCTCCTACCAATTAATAATAATAACAATCATAATAAGAGGAATGGGGGTAAAATATCGGTGCTAATATACGACCGGTAAATGTCAAAATGACAGGAGAGGGAGGAAAACAGAGAGAGAGAGAGAGAGACAGAGAGAAAAAAAGACAAGAATAAGGATAAAGGGTTTTTTTCAAGGCCAATTGAAGAGATTCAAACGGGAGCAAAGACAAGATGGGTGGATGCGAGGGAGGAGGTAAGAGGAAGAGGGGGGAAAAGGTAGAACATTCCGGAGCGTTACATCGCGACGTAATATACAGTCAGTCGGCTTTCCTCAACGACAAAGGGCTTGGGGCCAACTGACAAAGGCACACACACGGTAGGTAGGCCGGCATATTAGGACGGTATGCGAAGCTCGGTGAGTCTTCTCGGCACATTCGGCTTCTACTTATCTACAGGGTGTCTCCCAAACCAATGATAACTTCAATCACTAAATTCAAATCCATTTCTTTGTACATTTTGTTTACAATTTGTTTACATTTTTTTACAGGTCATTAGAAAAATGCAATTTCATTGATAACTTCAATCGCAAAATTCAAATTTATTTCTTTTTACATTTGTTTACATATTTTTACAGGTCATTATAGACAAATGCAATTTAATTCACAATCGGGGGAATGAATTGTAAAATATTTATAATATATATTAAAAAATAAATTGTTCATCTGTTTAGTGTAATTAGTTGTTTAACGGATTAAAATCATTTACACATACATACACATTTACAATACTAAAAAATTATATATTCCCGACATAAAATAACAAAACTAATAATAATATAATATAATAACAAAATATAAAATTATATATCCAATAACCGATATAAACAGACAACGATTAAATATTTTAATGAATTAATTGAAATAACATTAAAATTATTGTTAAAATAATATATCACGAGATTGAAATTTAATGGAACGCCCTGTATAAGAAAATGCAACGACTTAGAGAGAGTTGGACTAAAGGGACAGATCGGGTCCTTAGGGCCTTGCGTCACCGAGTGTCATCGTGGCTGCCTCACCCCCCCCCCCTCACCTCCTCACCTCCCCCCTTGTTCATCCTGATTTACATCCTGGCGTGTTCAACGGATGGAATTCACTTTCCTTCTCGAACATGTAGGAAACACTAACATAAAAGAGTATAAGTATGCGAATGAACGAATGAACGAATGAACGAATGAACGAAGGAACGAAGGAACGATGGAACAAACGGAAAGAGAACCGCCATTCACTTTATACATAAAATATACGGGCCCGTCATATCGTTATGCCTCCTTCTCAAACGACATAACTGCTTTTAACATCCAGAGCAGAACTCAGAAGCAAAATCATTCCGACAAAGGAAACGCCGCGAGTCTGTCCCTAAGACTAAGACTAAGACTAAGACGACGACAACGACGAGGACTTCGTCCTTCCATCAAAAAGACCCTACGCTAAGGGCTCTTTATAGCCATTGTCTCATACGTAAATCCTTTTTCAGGATTTTAATCATATCTTTATGTATGAATATATATACAGAAGGATTCTATGAATTTATCGATACATTTCAAGTTGTTCTTGAAATAAGATGAGTGCGTTTGTGTATATGTTTTTATGTGTATGTGTGTATGTAGTGTGTGTGTGTGTGTATGTGTTTTAGAATGTGTGTGGGTTCTAATGTGATTTGTTTAATGAACAATTTATTGCAATATTTATCATGGATATTTAATTAAACCTTTTGACGGCTGAATATTTTTAAATAAAATGTTTTTTAGAAACGGAATAAATTATTATTTACTAGATTTTAATAATAATTAAAGTTTTTCTTTTTTGATTATAATTTAATTAATTATTATAAACATTATTTTATATTATTATATTAAAATAATTAATATAATAATATAAATTAATATTAATATAATTTATAAATATATATATATATATATATATATTACTTTACATTAATATTAATAAATAAGTATATGGGTCGATAGACCACTCTGGTAATTTTTACCAAACGCATATATGCGTCCATAGTACTTTAAGGGTTAACAATATGATTATTTTTATCGTAGTTTAATTGATCGAATTAAATTTGTTATTACAAAGAAAACTTTGATACTTATTAGTATTATTTATTTATTTTTATATTTATTAATTTAATATTATATTTATATAAAATATTCGCATTTAGAATATTTTGTTGTATAATAAAACTCAATTTAATTTCAATTATAGGATTCTTTTAAATTAAACGTGTTATATTAGAAGGATTGTGTGTGAAATAAAAACACATCACATCGAACACGTGAACGTAATAAAAATTACGTCAATTTTCGGCAAAAAAAATAAAATAGAAAAAAATTTAAAAAAAAAAACAAAAGAAGATAAAAGAAGTCGAGAAAAAAATAAAACACACACACATACTCGTTCGAATTAACCGAACCCGATAACGAACTTAATACACCTTAATTAATTTACGAGGTTAAAAAGAGAGTATCGTTATCCTACGTCGCGATGGTACACGCGTAAGTAAATGCATACATACGCCCATACCTCCACACACATTCATATATACATATACATGCTGAAGAATAATAGGTCGTTACCGAAAAAAAAAAAAAAACAGTAGAAAGAAAAAAAAAAGTAAAAAAAAAAAATGATGCCCTTTTAATCGGTATATGGTATACGTGAAACAAGAACTATAAATAAGTCAATAAAAATTGATCGGACAGAATAGAAATATAGCCGAATGGTAGGAATGAAATAGAGAAAAAGACGGAACAAGGGAAAGAGAGAGAAAGAGAAAGAGAGAGAGAGAGAGAGACAGAGAGAGAATATTGCCGTGTATTCGAACTTTAACGGGCGTTCCAAACGAAATGAAATTCTTCGGAGGCTCTGGCCGTTTTCGCTAGGACGAAAAATATCGCGGTAAACGTGTATTCCTCTCTCTCTCTCTCTCTCTCTATACATATATATGTATATTTGAAGCAATAAGAATCGCTTTGTAAATTCGCGAGAATCTCTTCCACGTGTTATAATCGAAAACCGAGTAATATCCTTTGTCGCGTTCGGGTAGTAGTCGCGGGTTATTTCGGAGAACGTTTCGATTTAACGCACAAATGGTTTGCCTCTAACTCTAACTCTAACTCTAACTCTAATTCTCTCTCTCTCTCTCTCTCTCTCTGACTCACTCTCATTCTCTCTCTTTCCATCTGTCTGTCTGTCTGTGTGTTTCTCTCTTTGTCAGTCCTTCTATCTCACTTTAGAGGGCAAACCATGCCTACCTACAGAGACAGAAAGAGAAAGAGAGTATGAGAGAGTATGTGAGTGAATGTTGAGTGTGTGTGAAAGAGAGAGAGAGAGATAGAGAGAAGCTGGCCGGTATCCGGTATCCCGTGGTCCTTTGATTTCCATCGATGAAACGATTTATCTCTGTCCGCGCGTACTTTCAATCCGAACGGGACACCTCTCCATCGGGACACCCAGGACGCGGGACGTACACCTCTGACCACGATGGCGAACCACCATCGACTGTTTCTCTCTCTCTCTCTTTATCTCTCTGTATTCTGTTTTGTCTCTTTCCGTGTGTCGTCCGTCACTACGTGAACGTGAACGTGAACGTGAACGTGAACGCGAAACGCGAGGACCGCGAACGTCGCAACTTTTTTACGAAACTGCCTAGCTTCTCAACGTACTATCGAATCATTGCCATCTCTATCTATTTCTTTCGTTTTATCGGTCTGATTTTATCTTACTTCGAATAGATAAAGATACTCAGAGAGTTTGAGAGAAAGAGAGAGAGAGAGAGAGAGAGAGAGAGTGAGGGAATGGGACTGATTAGAGAAACATGAGGATAATGTGTTGTTGTTAGTTGGATGAATTGTCCTATAATGAAAGTAAGTTAATTTTATTTTATTTGTTTTGATTATATCTTTTGTTTTTGATTCTTTTAATTTTTTTTTTTTTTTTTTTTTAGTTTAGAATAGATCGAAAAGAAAATTTAATTATTCGAATTTGTAATTATGTTCGGGGGAAAATAATTTAATAATAAGTTATTTAAAGGAATTGCAATGTAATGTCGTATTTTTGTTTAACATAATTTTCAAACCGAGATATATATATACATATATATTATTTTTCGGTCACCCTATATATTTAACTAATATTTTAATTGATAATAAAAGCTCTTGTATTTTATTAATATATTTAAATTTATAATAAACCCGTTTATATATTTTACTGATATTTTAACTTATATTAAACGTAATATGTTATGTATTTATTCACTAAATATATCTTATATATATATCACATATACATACATATATAAATTAAATAATTTTAATGAACGCTTTTACGAAAAATAACACAAAAATTGTCAAAATAATTGATTACAAATAATCGACCCAATTTAAAACAAGAAACATCACAAAAAATGATTGACATATCCCTAACCAACCCTACCCATCCTTCTAACTCGAATTAATCCTAAAAATTAACAAAAATAATAATTCAAGGAAATAAGTTAGATCTTATTAACAAGAAAGAATCTTTTCCAGGAATCAAAGACAGACAGACAGACAGACAGACAAACAGGGATCGCGAGCACGAGCCAGGTAACACAACAACAGGCAAGGTAAAAGTTATCTCCATCTCTCTCTTTCTTTCTCTACTTGTGCGCTGAGTTCTTGGTGTGTCAGTACTCGTTATGGCACTATATGGCACTGGCCCACGAGAACAGAACAGAACAGAACACAACATAAGAGAAAAGAACAGAAAAGAAGAGAAGGGAAAAGAAGGAGGAGCGAAAAAAAAGATGAAAAAAGAAGAAGAAAATCGAATAAGAGAGGGAAAGAGAAAGAGAGAGGGCTGCTGTTGATACTGGTGCTGGTGCTGGTGCTGGTGCTGCTGCTGCTGGGGTTGGCACGAGAGAAGCAACATGCCATATCGGAGACACCTGTTAGTAGCTCTGGCTAACAGCAGGCCACTCTCTCACTCTCTCACTCTCTCTCTCACTCACTCACTCACTCACTGGTTACTTTTATATTACTCCTTACTCCTAACTCCTCTTGCTGTTTCTCTCGCTGTTAAAAGATCGAACGAGTTTCAACCAATAAAACGTGTATCTCCGTGCTTCGCGATTGAATCAATAAGATGAAGAAGGGGAGGGGGGTGGCCGAGAGGAGCAAGAGAAGTTGGGAGGGAAGGAGAGAGGGGTTCCAGTGGCATGCGGGGAATTAAAAGAGCGTTGTCATATTATAATCGTATTATGGCAAGTCCCTGGCAAACAACTCCTATTCGATAAAGTATTAAAAAAAAAAACAACAACAACAACAGACACACTTGCCCATGTCAGAAAATCCTCCCCCTCCCCTCCCCTCCCCTCCCCGGCCCCCTCTTACTCTCTTCACCTGATCGTCAGTCACATCGAGAGAATAATCGATTTGCTTCGATAAAAATCGACTATGCGAATCGTACGGCACTCTCGCGCACGCGACGACGAATCCAACACGAGAAAAGGGAAGTGGAGTGAGAGGATGTTTTCAGGTCCCTTTTTTTTCTTTTCTTTTCATTTCACGTTTTTAACTTCGAACCTTTTCTCTTTTCTCTTTTCATCTTTCATTTTATTAAACTCGATCACGTTCTCAACCATCACCTTTTACAATTGATCTTTTTTTCATCATTGAATGTTTGTTCATGTTAAACTGGACACTAGTGTAATGGTATTAATACATCTTTATTATATTTAATTTCAATTGATAATTATATTTTTTTATTATATAATAATTTCGTTTAACTATATCATAGAAATGAGATTTCAATTGAATTCTGCAAACCAAAGTTATTCTTTTGGTAATACTTCAGAAAAAACTGGTATGTTATAACTCACGAACGTGGGAGCTTGCAAGAAAACTGTGATAGGGATAAAAGAAAAGACAGGTGGTTGGTTGGTTGGTTGGTTGGTTACTTGCTTACTTGTATGATGGTGATACTTGGTAGTGTTAGTATTGGTGGTGTTGGTGGTGAAGTAGAAAGAGAATCTAAGGTAAGTGGGAGGATGGATATCGAAAGAAGAGAACGGATGACGGGTCCAGAAAGGGGTTCCAGATAGATAATGAGCCTAACAAGGAGAAGGTTAGGCTTCGCGGATAGGAAGGAGGATGATGCTGAAAGGTGAGATTGTAGTAGTAGGTTGAGAAGAGAACTAACTCTGAGGACGCAATCGTGAGAGGATGGATTCCTAAGTTCCAACAAGAAAGAATGAAAAGAAGAAGAAGGAATATAAGAAAACAGAATGAGAAGGAGAGAGAGAGAGAGAAGACCATGTCAGAGAGGCCTAGACGTCTTCTCGTAGTCGTCGTCGAGTGCAAAGTGTAACAAATCCAGCTTTCACCCGGGGCAGATAGGGAGACAATTTATGTGGCGCGTGTTTCGTTTCGTTTCGTTTCGTTTCGTTCGAAGGCCGATCTCCCCCGATGCTACTACAACGAGAAGTCACTCTTTGCCTGTCTCTGACTATTCCATACCTGCTGTTACTGTTACTGTTGCTGTTGCTGATGCTGCTGATGCTGCATACTCGATTCCATGGGAGTGAAATCCCACTGGCACCACCAATGTACGATGAAGTATCCTTATTTTATCTCCACCTCCTACTCCTACTCCTACTCCTCCTCCTCCTCCTCCAATTCCAACTAACCCTTGCTCACCCCTTTACACACTTCTCTCACCCCTTCTACTCTTCATACTTATGTGTATGTGTGTGTGTTCATACGTGTTATATGGATAACCTTGTGTCTTGCACATTTTATTCTAATTTTAGATTGTTTACGTTTTTGTTCTTTTTTTTTTAATTTATTTTCTACTTTTTTTTTATGTTTTTTATTTCTTTCGAAATATGATGCGACAACCACGATTAAATGTGGGGTAGGGGCTAGGGTAGAATGTTTTGTTCCAATGATTTATCCAAGCACAATTTTATTCCACTCCTAACACTTGTTTTCTTACAGATTTTTTTTTCTTTTTTTGATGACTACAATATGAGTTTTTTGGTATCTTTTATTTCTTTTATCTTTTTCTTTCTTGATTTATTGCTATTTCTTTTTTTTTTTTTTTTTATTATAGGTTTTTTTATATTTTTTTTTTTTTATTAAGTTCGAATAAAATAACTTTTACCCTTTATCACATGGGAGTCATCGAAACTTTTTTTTTCCTATTTCTATTTCAAATTTTGTTGTTGTTGAAATTTTATAAAATTACATGTGAATTTTTTCTATTGAAATTAAGATACCATGAATCATATTAACAAACAATAAAATCCAATATTAAAATATTCCACTTTACTAATATTAAATTGAAACAAAAATATAAATTTAAAAAAAAAAAAACAATAAATAATTCGATCATTTGCATTTCCAAAAAAAAAAACCAAAAAAAAGAAAGAGAGAAAGTATATCTTTCCAAATGTAATTATGAAAAATAAAAAATACTCAATCGTCCCCAATGTGTATAAATGTGTGTGTGTGTGTAAGGTTGGGGGATGTTTGAGGAAGATTAAAAAAAAAAAAAAAAGAAAAAATTCTCTCAAAAAATGTCTCGTCAAAAGGAACCGACAAATACATTCAAAGATTCAGACACTAAGAAGAAAGCTTACCGTTTGTCAAAAAGAAAAAAGGACTAAGGAAGAGGATATATAACTCGGGGAAAAAAAAAAAACAAAAAACAAAAAACAAAATAAAAAAACATTGAGGGAACAGGTTTTCCAAAAGTTAGTTTCAGTAATGGCGTCTTCGGCTCGTTAATTGGTATTTATTATAATTGGTGCTCATACTTGGTCTCGCGGGCCAAGATAAGAGAAAGACCCACGGTTTAAGGATAGACGTCTTTCTCGCTGGTTGGTTGGTTGGTTGGTTGGTGGTAGGTAAAGAAAGCTTTTCGGTTTTCAAAAGAGACGAACCCAATGATAATTCCATAACGAGTTAGGGGGTCCCATTAACATAGTAAATGTCCTCTCTCCACAAAACTGATGCTCCTTCGTGGGAATTCTTGATGCTTTTTTCTCTTTTTCTTTCATTTTTTTTTCTTTTTCTTTTTCTTTTAAAACTCAACAACTCAGAAAAAGAGATCTCAGGTAGGTGACAACCCAAAATGAACGAAGAGGAAAAATAAAACAGAATGAGAATGAATGAGAAAGATGAAATAGGAAGAAGAATAAAAAAAAAAGGTTTCTGTGTCTTTTCGTGAATGGGGGGGGGGAGAAAAGGGGGAATCTGAACTATGGAAAACAAGGGTGTGATTTGACATCTCTGCCAAGGGTACCATAATTCACTGGATTCGTGTTTTTTTTTTTTTTTTAAGTTTATCTGTATGAATGTTAAAAATAAAAAAAATAACAGGAAAATAGGATGAACCCTGACGCAACTATTGGGCCCTTTTTCTTCAGAATGAACGAAGTAAAGGTATTACTTTAAAAAAAAAACATTTGATTAAACACGTTTATATATTTCATCTGGCAAACGAGTGTATCCTTTTAAATCGTTTCAAGTGTTTCTTGGAAAACTACAACCTTATAACGAATCGAACGGATTAAAGGTTGGTTTTCTTCATCTTCTTCTTCAACTTCTACTAACATAAGTTAAAAACTTGTATTACTATCTGACCGAACTCGGTGATTAGTAGATGATAGGTTCAACTAATATGGAAAGTAAATACGCATTTAGGTATCGAAAAAAAGATGTTCTCTTCTTGAATGAGTTTTAACGGCACGTGCGAATTCTAAATGTTTTTGCTAAAACATTTTCTAATATATTTTTTTTTTTAATAATATCAATACGATAACAGTATATATATATATGCAGATAAATGTATTTTATTATGATTTTTTATTTAAATTGAATGATAACAAAATTAATTGATTTATTTTTGCCGGTCTTGCAAGAAAAAATGTTTCAAAATTTTGTTGCCATTTTGTTATTTTTTTAAAAATGTTTACATATTAGAGATTCAGTCATTAACGACAAGCCTATTGAATAATAATCCGTTTGAATTTTTGGTTGTAGATAACTACGGAAGGCTATGTGCTTCTCCGAGATAACTTACTTTTTTTTTTTGAGGACTTAGCTTTGATTTAGAAAATCATAAACAAATTTATGTAAAATGAAGTCAACAAAAATTTTTCTATACACTTTAAGACAGTTATAAAAACATATCATAATTTAAAAATAATCGCATTTTATTTTCATGTGTGAAATTTTAGGCTTTCACACCGGGCTTATACCTTAAGAGAATAATGTTTATTATATATTTAATTAAAATGTATATTTTATGTAATATCATATATAACATATATATATAAATACGAGACATAATTCTTTACAGAATTATTATTATTATTATAATTATAATTATAATTATTGGAATGGAAGTATAGTAAAGTAAACTGTTCTCGTTAACGTACCGTTGAGAGAACGCAAAGAGAATACGTGGACCATAACGGAAGTTCGAATGGTCTTAAAGAATTATTTCTCCCCATTCAGGTTTTCTCGCATTTGGCCATTAATGGCGTTATGAACATACGTTAGCGAAGTAACTATTACGAGAAGCGTGCTTCCGCTTGATACCGTTGGAAACTTAAGTTTCTTTCGTCCTCTCCGGACACGAGCATCCCGCTAATCGTCATTACGCGGAACAAACGGAACACCTAATGCGGATTATTACCAACCTAACTTTATCTTCTTTTTTATCTTCAATGACTATTACCACGATTCCATTCATCAAAAAAGATATTATAAGTATTAACTTGCAAAAAGAAAAAGATTAAATCGTGCAAATTATTCTGACATTGATAATTTGTAATTAATTTACATTTAAATTAAAAACAATAATATTAGATTGTCAAGTATGAAATGAGACAAAAATGCACATAATTGAATTCGATTTTACCCCATTTCATACTTGACAATTTAATATATTTTTTAAATATTATCTTTATCATTTGTTGTTTTTTTTTTCATTATATTTTTATTTAACCAAACAAAGTTTCGAAATGAAAAACAAAACAAATATAATAAAAATTCGAAAACGTGTTAAAAGAAAATACACTCAATTTTCATTTGATTTACGACTTTTAATTAAATCTGTGTTTGATCTATCGATTGTCAATCATTCTTATAATAAATCTGGTACATGACAAATTCCTAAATTTAGAAGAATACCTACTGCGAATGACATCAATGGAAAGTTAGAAGAATAATCAAAAATGGGATGATCAAAGAAATCAAATAAAATTTATTGTCCAATCAAAAATAAAATTTTATATTTTCATATTGTAGAATTGTTTCTTTTTTTTTGTTCACGTAGTATTATTTATTATAGTTTCATCGTTTTATGTTAATTTTGATAAGTATTGTTTCTCTTTTTTACGGTTTTTAGATTTTTAGATTCTTAAAGGATATAAAACAATAAATAATAATAATAATAATAATAAAAATTAATATTAAAATTAAAAAAATTAAAAAACTAATAGATATAAAAATACAAAATTATTATTTTTATTAAACAATAATATTATTTAATTTTATAAATAAATAATTTCGTATTCAAACTTTAAACAAATTCTTTTTCTAATCAAAATAATTCGATAATATTTTCAATGACAATATTTTTACGCGTGTAATAATTTTATTATTACACAATTTAAATATTAATGTAATAAATCATAGAAAAATTGTTAGAAAAATATTTAAAATATGTGACTTAAAAAATTTTTTCTATTAAAAGATCAACATTCTATGGAAAATCTTTTCTCCAATTCAACAATAAATTTCAAGACCTTGAGAAAGATAAAAGTCAATTAAAAAAAATCCTACAAATATTTCTTATTGACGCGAGAAATATTACTTACTAATACTAATACATTATATACAATAAATCAAATTCTACAAAATATGATAGAATTCTTAATGGTCAATAATTTAAAAAAAAAAAAAAAAAAAAATTCCATAAAATGTTTATATATTACTCTTCTATCAAACCATTCAATGGACTCAGGTAGAATTCACGATGAAAAAAGAACAACTTGGAATGTGATTGACTGACAGAATAAAAGTGCATATAAAAAAATTATGATAAAAAATGCACTAACACCCGTTATGATTATTCACATCACTAAATGAACACTTTATGTTCATAAATAATCCAACATTTTCAATAGTTGACGATTGACAGTCCCATACAATGCACACAAATTTCAAATATTAAATCTTTCATCTAACATAACTTTAAAAAAAACTTCGTTCAGGTAGAAACGAACAAAAAGAAGAAGAAGAAGAAGAAGAAGAAGAAGATGTTGGAAAAGATGAAAGATAAAAAAAAAAAAACAACAGATTTGACTGCGAGTCATAGTGCACAAGTATTCGAGAAGAAAGAAAAGAAAAGAAAATAAAATAAAAAATAAAAAATGAATGAGGTTGATGCTCAAGCTGAGATAGAAATTGCAGTAGTAGTCTGCAACACAAGAATAAAAAATAAAAAAAACAGGGGATGGGGGTTTACCGGTCATAGCGGGTTACGTAACATCATCCCGTATTCAGACGCTCATTTAGGAATAGCAAAAGCTTTCCTCCCTAACCCTCTTGACTCCTCACCCTTTTTCCTCCACTTCAACCCTCCTTCCTTTTTCCCCCATGAATACCAAAAGTTTTCGGACCCGTAGAGCACACACCTCTCTTTTCTAACCCCCGATATTAGTTATACTTAATTCAAGACACGGCCCGTCGCTACGTTTGAGATTCATCCACGTTGAAATAAAAAGAAAGAGAAAGAGGGAGGGAGGAAGGAGGGGAGGGGGGGGGTCGGGCAAAAAAGACGACTATTGCTGGTTCAAAGGTCATCCCCCGGTATCCCTTTTTTCTCATCTCCTTCTCTTTCTTTTTCTTTTATACATCTTATTCACCGCTTCTGTTTCAAATCCATCGCGTGGAATTTATATTTTCCCTCTCGTCTCCTCCTAACCCTCTTCCCACCCCTTGGTACCTTTACTTTCACCACTCATCTCTCTGGTATATTTCACCACCCACCACTGGAATCCTTCATCTCATTCTGCACACACTCTTTCTTTCTCGTCCAGCTATTTAACTCAAAAAACCTCGCAAAATCCTCCCCTACAACCCGCCCACCCATCATCATCACCACCACCACCATCACCACTTTCGACCTTTTTCCTCGGTTTGTTCTTTTTTTTTTTTTTTTCCTACTTTCCTTATATTCCACTATTTCTCCATCTCTCTTTCTCTCTTGCTTGCACCAACAACGTTTTAGTATCCGACTAATTCACGTTCTTTCGAAATTTATTTCTACGAAAGTAATCAAATGCGCGTATAGAATCGGGTTTAGCAAAACGAGAACCATAGTAGTAGTTGTTGTTGTTGTTGTTGGTGTTGTTGTTGATCACGTTCATTGGATCATTTCGATAGCAAAACATAGACGAGAGAAAAGTTTTCTCGCGTTTAAACTGCAAGTCTTTTCAAACTCGTTGCAACGTTTTATTGTATTATCTTCATTCATCCTTTATTCTCTTTCTTTTTCTTTGTGTGTGTATATATATATATATATATATATATATATATATATGTTCCATCTGTCTGTCTTTGTCTTTCTTTTATTCTATCTCACTCACTCTCATTCCACTTGGTTACGTTTTCCCGCCGCTCTTCTTCGTTTGAGTTCGACTCCCACGCAGCAAGTGCAGCTGGCCCGTGTGTGGTGTGCCCCTGTCTGGTGCAACAACGCACATCGGGTGCATGTGCCTCCTCCTCCTCCTCCTCCTCCTCCCTCACTAGTTGTTTATCTTTTTATTTTGACCCTCCTCCTTCTCCTCCTCCTCCTCCTGCTCTTACCTCTACCACCCACACCCACCACCTTTTCGTACAACAGCTGCCACACACACACGGTATAATCTATGTAAGTATACGATGATGCAGTTGTTGTTAATGCACTTGTGTTCATTTGTGCATACGAACGAGTAGTATGTGATACTACTTATTTCACTATGAACGAGTTAATGTGTTAGTGTGTGAGAGTGAATGAGAGAGATAGATAACTTAACTTTAACTGATTTTCGTCGGACCGGATGGACTCGGTGGCTCATGACGCGTAAATCTAATTTGTACGTACACGCTTCGTGATCACCAGATATACTTCAGTATATCTTCTTTCCTTTACTGATCTAACATCTTAGATATATATATGTATATGTATATACACACACAGGAAGTACTTAATACTTTCTCATTTTACTATTATATCAAGCATTTTTTTGTTTCCATTTAAATATATATATATATATATTTCTTTTTCTACTACTTGTTTTTTTTTTTTTTTATATACAACGTAAACCTATTGTCATGAGGAAACTATTTAACAAACAAATAAAATTATACAATTCATGGTATAATTCTTTTTTAATGCAACATATTTTTATCAACGTCAGTTTGAGAACACACTGTTCTCTGATTATCATCGTAATGAGAAATATATTGTAAATTAATTTTTAATTACAAACACATCTTGTCACACATTTATGTTCACCTTTCGAACGATCTAAAGAAAATTATAGAAAACTTCATTTCTATAAATCAATACTAACACATGCATATACATACATGTTTACATAAGTGCATTTGGTTATCAACTATTTATCCAGTGTCAAGTTTAACACACTGACCACTTATTTATAATCCATAGTACATATCAAAATCACTTTAATAGTTCATCTGTAAATAAATGCTAATGTATTACAAGATTTTCAACATATATTATTAAACTAGTATAAAAAACACATGAGAGAATATGTGTTTCTTGAACACACATATAAGATGAGAGTGTATTAGAGAGATTTAAGTGACGTAACAAAATAGAAAGAGAACGAGAAGAGATTTGTACCGCCTTTGGGACACCCCCTTCCCTTTGCACCCCCATATATATCTACAACTATCTATATACGTGTATATCTATATATATAACTATATATGTGTATGTATATGTCTACGTGGTGTTATAAACTACACACCGAAGTTAAATGAATTTGAAATGATCGATAAAGTTTATCATTGATCAATTAAACTTTGTACCGTGTGAGTGACGGCTTCCTAGATAGACGCTTTGGAGGGTTGAAAATACGGAGTAGGGGGTGTAAAAGGGGGTGGTAGTCGGTGAGTGGTGGATTAGAAAGGGGGTGGCGAATACGAGTGCGAAGGAGGACAACCCTCTCTCGTTTCAGTGTAGAAAAGGAGTGGTGACGAGAGGGAGGATGAGTTTATTTAATGAACGCTAAATGCGATGCCGCCCACCTCCACCTTCGCCCCCCCCTCCTCCCCCCACACCCCCACTACCTACCAGGCATCTAACGTCGTGAAAACGTCTGTAGCTATTTTAGCTCACGTAAGACGATCCTCTCTCGTGTGCGACAACCTGACGACACACTCGTCATCGTTTTTTCTTTCCTCTCTTACCCCCCCCCCCACCTACTACCACCTTCTCCTTCAATTCTTCTTACTCCTACTACTTCTACTTCTACTTCTACTTCTACTTCTACTACTACTACTTATACTACTTCTACTTATACTAAGCTAAGCACACACCCCTTTCTTCCTACCCCGTTGAAAGTTTAAATTACCGCGCGCCCACGTTTCTCACAACCTTCCCATCCTTCCCTATCCTCTTCCTTTCCTTCTACCCTCGCCCCTCTTGATATTCCGCGACATATCCTAGAGTGCCGAGGCGAAGGGAACCTAAATTGCTATCTTAATAACTTCCGGACTACGTAGCATTCCTTTACGAAAACAAAATCAATTAATCCTACCTTTAAAGTATTTACTACAAAACAATTTATTATTTTAAGATAAAAATATTTTTCTTAAGACGATATTAGTATTTTAATTACTGCCTGTTAGGTCAAATATTTATTTTCTTTTTATTTTATTTTTAGTATTATTATTATTATTGTTATTATTATTTTTATTATATAATTTGGATTTAAAATGTTTAGGGAAAAATGTGAGAGTATTTAATATAAATGATCTTTTATATATATATATATAAAGAATAACGTTAACTTTACAATTAAAGATTATATTTTTATATTAAATTATATTTAAATTTATATTTAATATAAAAAATTTAAAAATAATATTATATTAATTAATTATATTTATTTTTAATTTTAAATTACACATCCCATCTAAATATTATTCAAACTAAATATCGCAATGTAACTCTTGTACTAAATTACAATTAATTCTACCCAACAACTATCTAACTTTCCAAAAATAAATTTAATCCTATAATTTGACATATACATATATATACCTATTATTAAAAAAAAAAAACACCTGTATAATGTTTATGCTTATTGTTACATAAAAAAGAAGAAACATAAGGTACACATGTAAGTAAGTAAGTAAGTAAGTAAGTAACAGAAGTCAGTTGACATAAATTACATTAGATTTCTGGACTCTTCGAACAGGAGGAGGAAGGTAGGAAAAAGGAAAGGGATAAAGGGTGGGAGGAGGGAGGAGGGTAAGGGCCACTGTTGTATGGAAATACAAGCGGACGAGAACGGCCACGAAGTACACGATGTATACGGTTCTATACGGAGCAAATTCACTGTTTGCAGAAGTCTCTCTGTAGATCCCAGAGCACGAGCAAGAGAGAGAGAGAGAGAGAGAGAGAGAGAGAGAGAGAGAGAGTGAGAGAGAGAGAGAGGGTCGACGGTCTCGAGGCCTGGATGGAGATGTAAACTCGAATTAGGGACGATATACATGACGTGCGAGACCGTTTGCTTGCGTGTGTACGAACGATATTCCGTGTTCTGATCTAAACTCACCGCGAAATCCCACCCCCACTCCCATCCCACACAACCCCCTTGACGAACGAGTGTGCCATCGAAAGAGAGGGCCAAAATCAGGTCGAGGGTCCTACGGGAACCTCAAATTTTACCTTAAACGCCCGATATACTTGTTGTAATATTATTTACATATCGTTTGATATTCTATGTGTCTTTTTTTATGTATAATCATATGTTGAGTTATTAGATGGTGTTTTTATGGTAAGTACGTGAAATGTATTAATTATTATTATTATTATTATTATTATTAAGTAAGTTACATATTTTGTTTATACATTAATTATTTTATTTTATATTTATTTATATACTTGGTAACTTTTCTAGTTAAATTTTATAGTAATTTTATTATATGGTATGTATAATATTCTAAATAATAGAAATTTAATTTTATTAATATTAATTAATATAATATGTATTTAATATTATTTATATATGGTAAATATTCTATGTGTTTTTTATCTAACCATAGGTAGAAATATTACACGGTTTGTATATATATATATATATATATTATTTGTATTTGTATTTGTATTGTAATATAAATTTAATTTAATTTAAAAGCTAATTAATTAATTTTATTTTATTTTATTTTTTAAATATTTCCTATTGTTTTATGATAAAACATACCATTGACTTTCTCTTACAAATCACGTGGGTTTATATTATGACCTATTCGAAAATACCAATACAATAATAAAAATTAAAAAAAAAAATAAAAAAAACAAGAGAAATATTCAACGTGGGACGTACACCAAACATCATTAATTATCATGTACCTAATTACTATTATTATTATTATTATTATTATTATTATCGTTAATGGATTAACACATCGAACTTTGAAATGGGGATAACGACACGATTGAACGAATATTTCATCGATGATGAAGACGTAAAGTCAGTAAAGGTGAGTAGGAAGGTAGAAATACATCTTAGTATTAGAAATCTATGTACGTGTAGGTGGATGAACATTAGTAGTAGTAATAGTAGTAGTAATAGCAACAGTAAGGTTGTGAAACACACGCGGAAGGATGTGTCTGCATAGGGCAAGCAAATCCGCTGTTTGCCAAAGTCTCGGGCGAGTCTCGATGGAGATGTAAACACGAATTAGGGTTGTACTCACGAAACGCAAAGCATTTCGCTTGCGTGAGCCCCGATGATATTCCCTGGCCTAAACAAACTTAAGGGGAAACCGCATTTAACGTTCTTGCATATGACTGCTCGACACGATTCTACAATCCCCACCATTTGCTCCTATTCCCCTTCCTCTTCCCCCTTACCTCGCCTGACTTTTATTTTCCGATTTGCCATAAATTCATACGAAGATTGACTTTTCTATTATTTTGGTAATATCACGTGTTTATAGGAGGTATTTATTTTTTAAATTGGCCTAAACACTATTTTAATATTTGTTGTTATTGTTGTTGTTATTGTTGTTGTTGTTGACCATAATAATATTTATAATTGGAAGTTAATTGGAATGTAAAATATTTGTAGGATAAAATTTAAATAAAAATCAATTTAGGTTAGTATTGAAATAATAATTTATGTAATATATTAATATTTGTAAGAGGTTACAATTATACTAATGTGTTTTTCTATTTTGGTTTTTATCTAATTTGATATACGTTAGTTTTTTTTATTTTATTTATTACATATATTTTATTATATATTTATATATTTATTTTTATTTAATAATAATATTTAATTTTATAAAAAATTCTAACAGTATAACTATAATACCTAGATATAATATATCTTAAATACACATACTTACAAACACTAAAATCTTATTACACTCAGTTACAATTATTTTTTTTAAATACATAAGCTATTCACCAAACACATTTTGTCCGATTATCGTTCGTTACATTAAAAATAAAATATTATTAATAATAATAATAATAATAAATAAAGTATAAAAATTAAGTTTATATTGAGATTACCTTGCCACCAGTTAAATATTAAAATATCTAACATTAATTAAATGCATACATGTCGTATTTAAGATCGTATATAGAATGCATCTTTATGATTAAAATTAATTCGAGTTTCTACGATGCATAATATCTCTCTCTCTCTCTCTCTCTCTCTCTTTCTTTCTCTCTATTGAAGTATCAAACGACAATATCATTTAGTATATTCAGCTACTAGTATACGCTAACGTTAACAACGACTGGCAACCGGTTACAAGCAATATGTGCTGAGATAACGAGCTGGTTGCAGCACGAAACACTACTAAAGACATTAGTAAAGATTTCTAACGTGGTTCTTCAACGATTTAACTTATAGTTTTCAATTTTACACGTTATCCGATAATCCTCTCAAACGATTAAATCAACTATGTTTTTTTTTTTTTTCTTAAAACCATAAGCAAATATTGAACGTATTATATGGGTACACATGATTTACACATTGAATTAGAAAATTTCTATAAAGATATCATTTGCCATATTTGAGATTAACAAGAAATCTCATCTGATAATATATTTGTTATTTTATGAAAAAAAAAAAATAATCAACTTAAAAATCTCCGAGTTTTGATTGAAATAAAATGTAAAATAAAACTAAATCATCATCATGTTTAAACATCAAACAAAATTATCAAATATTCAAAGGATAAAAGAAACGAAACAAAAATAGGACAAAAAGAACAACACCAAAAAAATAAAACGTTATATCGTGAATTGTGATGAAAGCATTTCTTAAAATGAGACATTTTCTGAAAATGAAAAAGAAGATCTTAAATCTTATGGTAACCATCTTAAATCGAGATGTCTAATTCATTTATATTTTCAGGTTCGAATGTGTCGAATCATGACAACTCACAACCCGTTTGTTTTCACGTTCGCGAAAATACGCATTAACATCCCAGAAAGTGGGTACGGTGGTGGTTATGGTGATGGTGTTCTCTTTCCATTCTTTCGAAAGAGTTAGATCCTTTTCTTCTTCCTTTCCCCTCCCCCTTCTTCTTCTTCTTCTTCTTTCTTCACCTCTTTCACAAATACACACACACACACAAATATATATATATATATATATACATTCAGGTTTATGTTTCTACTTTTTGTTCTTCTTCTTTTTCCCAACATGTTTGTTGTCTCCATTCTAGCAAGTTGGTACGCAACTTTGGTTATGGTGGTTGTTTATAAGTGTGTGTGTTGTTTGCTTCATGCTTTGGTTTCTGGGTTCGGGACGAGTTGAGTTTGTTGCTGCCGGAGTAGATCAAGCGATTACGAAGCTCGGCCCGAAGTGCTCTCGAGCGGGTCCAATAAAATTCATATAATTGCACGGGTGCGTTCAAACGCCCGGAATAATATCGTACACAGGACCAAACGAGATACAATCCGGTTGAACGTATTTATTTCGATAGACGAGACATACAAGTTTGATACATACAAAGAGAGAGAGAGAGAGAGAGAAAGTGAAAATCAATTAAATAAAAATATAATGCATGATCATCAGATGATTTAAACATTTATTTTTCTTTTTTTTCTTTATTATATCAAATTATATTGCACGATAATAATTCAACTAGAATAAATAAATAAAGAAACCTACAAAAAAAAATATTTTAATTAAAATGATAAGATTGACACCCTTAGGAATCCAGAAACCTTTATTCTACTGTCATTATGTTAATCCATATTTTTATATTTAATCCAACGTAAAAACTTCGAAATATTTCGATTAAAACATAAACGGACTTGGGACATTTTTAAAATAAACAATTTATATTAAAAATTATTAATCGTGTTACAATTTACAATTTTGATTTTAATTTCGTATTTCAATTACGTTCGATTTTTATATAAAATTCTATTCTATTTTTTATAAAGAAATCTACAAAAAAATATTTTAATTAGGATGATAAAATTGACACCCTTAGAAACCCAGAAACCATTATTGTACTATGCCATTATATTAATTTATATTTTTATATTTAATTCAACGTAAAACTTTTACAATATCTGGATTAAAATTAAGCTACTATTTAAATAAATAATTTATATTAAAAATTATTAATCGTGTTACAATTTACAACTTTGATTTTAATTTCGTATTTAAATTACGTTGAATTTTTATATAAAACTCTATTCTATTTTTTATAAAGAAATCTACGAAAAAATATTTTAATTAGGATGATAAAATTGACACCTTTAGAAACCCAGAAACCATTATTATACTATGTCATTATATTAATCAACATTTTTAAATTAAATCAAACATAAAAACTTCAAAATATTTCGATTAGAACATAAACGAACTTGGGCCATTTTTAAAATAAACAATTTATATTAAAAATCATTAATCGTATTACAATTAACAACTTTGATTTTAATTTCGTATTTCAATTACGTTAGATTTTTATATAAAATTCTATCCTATTTTTTATGAAAGAATATTTTATAAAAAATATATATATATATATATATATAAACAAACGAGATTAAAGGATTAAATAAATAAATAAATAAATGAAAAAAAAAATCTCTTTTTTTTTGTTTTACAAACGAAGAAGGTGGCACGGCACGCAGGTGTTAGCAGCCGCGAGTTAGGCTCGTGTACACGCGTGTGAACGGGGCCTCGTATAATATCCAAGCCGTTGGGCCCGTCCACGATGAAAGAAAAAGAAATAGAGAGTGAGAAAGAACAGTGTGAGAAGAAGAAGAAGAAAGAAATAAGAAGAAGAAGAAGAAGAAGAAGAAGGGGCAAGGGAAAAGGGGCAGGGAAACGTGGTGGGTAGGAGAGGAAAGGAGGAATGAGGAGGGTAGTGGTGGGGGGTAAAGGGGGTGGTGACGGTGTCGGCATGTTGCGGGCGTGGGCGTGCGTTTTATATTCATCGCGGAGGTATCATTTTCACGGGAAGTTTTAAAAAAAAGGGACGCACACAGAGCCGAATAAATAATGTCGCGGTGTTAAACTCTTATCCGAGGTCGCCGGCCGGTGCGCATAAATAAGGGACTGCGTTGTAGGTACTACTCTCTTTCTCTTTCTCTTTCTCTTTCTCTCAATCTTTCTTTCTTTCTTTCTTTTTCTTTTTCTTTTTCTTTTTCTTTTCTATTTCTTTCTTGGTGAAGAAACACACACGAGCTAGTGAACGAGTGAGCGAGTAAGGACAGGTATTTCTCACTGGTCGTTTCCAGGGATAAGAGGAAACCGTTCGAAGGATTAGACCCTTACGTGGACACATCGATTATTATGACGACTTACGGATGTTCAATTCCAAGCATCTTAACTAAGAGTTTTTAACCGTTTTTTTTTTATCATCTCATTGGTTAATAGAAAATGTAAGGAGTGGGGGTGGGAGGAGGAAGAGAGGGTTATTTTATACGTTGATAAGAAGAACAATGATAATGAGATTTTAATTTTTATTTGAAATGAATCATAGTGTATGATTATTTTGTTGTTTTTGTTTTATTGTATGACGTGTGATATATTTACTTTTGTATTTGAATTATTTTTATAATTGATTGTTCTATAATAGATTTATGAGCACACAAATCAAGTGATATTTAATTGAAGACTTGTCTTTTTGTTTTTCTTTTTTTTTTTTTGATTGAATAATTTTCATTGACAAATGTATAATTTTGATACTAAACTAATATAATTCAATGAAAATTATCTTATTAAATCTAAACTCTGTGCTAAATTAAAAACAAAAAAAGTAAATCATACTTAATCATATTCAATGAATCTTAATTAACCGATAAAACGTGAACGATCAAAATGAAAATATGTGTGTCAATGAAAATTGATAGAAAATGTCTACTCCACTCCTATCAATTATCAATGTTTTACTTAACAAGTTAAATATCTATAATCAATTAGAAATAAATTGATTCTAATGATCAAAACGTGAGAATGTTGTGTTAGTAATAAAATAGTTTCTTCAATGTGAATTAAACACGCGTAAGATATAAAAAAAAAAAAAAATAAACGAGTATTTCTACTTACCCAAAGAAAACCGTCCTGACGATAAACAACAAACGTGAAATGCGACGAATCCCAACTGTTTATAGCAATGAGTTAGAAAAAAAAAAAAAAAAAAAGAAAGCAAAAAGAACAAAACAAGTGCAACCAAGAAAGTAAGAAAGTATAAGAAAGTATACGATAGAACGAAAAAGACAAACCTTATAGAAAAATACAGAAAAAAACAAACAAACAAAAAAGAGAATAAGAAAAAGATAGAGAGAGAGAGAAAGAGAAAGGAATAAATAAATAAATAAATAAAGAAAGAAGATAGATATAAGAATAATCCTTACAACGAAACACCTTCCTTGGTGGAGATCGGTTTTACGAGGCGTTGAATCGAGACGCGTGTAATCGGGCGCGAGCCAAGGTGTAACAGTTTTGTTCGGTTTACGAGCCTCCCGCGAAAGACCGGTCGATATCTTTTTTCTCTTTTTTTTTTATTTTTTTCTTTTGTGTCTTTTTTCTTCTCTTCTTCTTCTTCTTACTCTCTCCTTCTTTCTTTCTTTCTCATTTCAGTCCATCCTACCAAAATTTAATATCGTGTCTCCCATTGTCCTCGAAATACGCACTTTATCTTACCAAGACTTTAAATTACCTTTTGGTCTTTTTGATACTTTGTTACGACAAAACTGACTCGCATTAAATTCAAATACTATCGAATAAATTATTTCATTGTATAAATAAATGAGAAATAAAAGGAATATAACAGAAATATATTTTAGTTGATAACTTTTATTGGCTTCTTATTTTTTTTTTTTTTTTATTTAATGATTTTATTCTGATTTAAATTTGATATTATTGTCATTGTAATCTTATTCATGAATTATTTTTTATATAATATTAATTAATTTTATTATTAAATTTTTTATCTTTAAACTAGGGTTGCCTCGTCACGCGTTGCTGTGGCTCACATTTAGTCCGATACACACGTCTTTAAGTCAATCAATTACCTTATACCGCCGTCTGTTAGAATCTTATCGAACTAACAGAGATAATCATGACACTTTGTTAATAAACATAAAATAATATTGCGATTATGAATTGAGATTGATTATAAACTATCCGATCTTTCAAGTTGGATGAAACTGCACACAGTGTGCAAAATTTGATTAAAATCGGTTCAATAGTTTAGGAGTCCATTGCGGACAAACAACGTGACACGTAATTTATATATATTAAACTATCCTATCTTTCAAGTTGGATGAAACTGCACACAGTGTGCAAAATTTGATTAAAATCGGTTCAGTAGTTTAGGAGTCCATTGCGGACAAACAACGTGACACATAATTTGCATATATTAAGATAATATAGAAAAATTTTTTTGCTGTGTGTGCCGTGAGTGTATGTGTGTTTTTTTAATTAAAAAATGTTTTAACAACATTTATCAATTTTCAATTAAAAAAATCTTAAAAATAAAGTAAAGAGAAAGTAGTAAAATAATATTTGCAATTTTGACAATTACAAAATGATCAAACAATCGTGAATTAAATTCAAACGATATTATTGTAATTTTATTATTTATAATAAATAAGTAAAATTGTTGAATAAATGATTGATAATTTAAATATTGAAATTAATAGTCACGAATGATAATTCAATACAAAGATTAACGTGACTAAATAATTATAATTACATTGATCAAATAAATATATCTGTATATATATATATCTTATATAATATCTAATATAATCTGAAATAAAGATGAATCATTAGAAAAATGTGTTCCCTCATCTTTTGAAACGTAAAAACGATGTATGTAGATTGTAATATACTTCGAGACGGCAAAGATGCAAAGCAAAGCAAAATCAAAATCAAAGACTTGTTCTCACGAAGAGAAAATAATCTGAACGAATGAAATTGTGCACCTTTTCAGCTAAATTCGTCGAGACGGGTTCGACGAACACCTAAACTTCGAGCTCCACGTATGAGAAGAGAAAAAAAAAAGAAAAAGAAAGAGTAAACGAGTATGTGTGTGTGTGTGTGTGAGAAAGAAGAAGAAGAAGAAGAAGAAGAACGTATCCCTGGTTTTTAGGGTGCAAGCCCGGTTTTCACCCAGGGATTGCCAGATTTATGACGGGCCTGCCCTTTCTGTCGCTTTTATTTTTAACCTTTCGCCCACTAACGAACCTTATCTCCAAACTGCATTTCTCTGCCCAAAAACCCGATAGACAAAAGGAAAACGTCATCCGTTTCGTGGGTCCATAACTTAACGATCTTGCCCGATTCCCGTATTCGCGTGCAGCCATTATGTACCACGACGAAATTTTAACATTTTCTGTTATCCCAATTCTCCCTCCCCCCCCCCCTCCACCCTTCCTCTCTCTACAGAAACAAAACAAAAATTAAATACATATAGAATACATAACAACATTAATAAAAAAAAAAAAAAGGAAAACAAAAAGACCTCACTGATAAACCGAACATCCCTTTTTGTCCAATTATTAATTTACTAAATTTACAAAAAAAAAAGAAATAAAAAAATAAAAAAAATACAAAGGTTTTCATTAATTATATTTAATTATAATTTTTTTATTACATTTATATTTAATTATATTTATTTATTATATTCATATTTAATTATATTTGTTAATATTATATAATATTATAAGTTGTAAATTAATTGGGAATATTTTTATTTTTTTTTTAATATTCATTACAAAAATAATTATTACATATATATATATATATATGTAAAATATTTATTATATATTTATATTCAATTATTATTGATAAATACAATTAAAGTAATAATTTCTAATTTTAATTAATTTAAATACGAGTATTATAATATTATTTATTATAAACTTTATTAAATATAAAATTAATATTATTCAAATGAATAATATATTTAATTATAAGTTTTAAATTAATTAGAATTTATTTATTTATTTTTTTTTTTAATATTTATTACAAAAATAATTCTACAAAATATTATCGAAGGTTTCCTTAGAAATTAACGAAACAAAAAAATAAAAAATAAAGGATAAAAAAAGTCAACCGACAAAATGGACGACCCTTCCTATCCAAATTATTTTTCATTTGACACTGAAAAAGGGAATTTCATTTGATAAGATAATAAAATCGATTGTGATTATTACATTATAGGAAATATTTGTAACTCAACTAATTAATCCGATTATACATTAGACTAATCCTTAGACGAAGAGGTGAATAAGAGTGAGAGAGAGACAGAGAGAGAGGAGAGGACGAGGTGAAGGGGAGGGTTTGTTTGAGATCGACCAAGAAGGGTGGTTCGATCGTGGGCTCATTAGCCAATAATCGTAATTAGTAATCAACACCATTATGAGCCTCGGGCAGGAATTTGCCCCCCTCCTCATCCTCCCACCCCTTCCCCTCCCTTCCCCATCCTTCCTTTCCTTCTTGGTCCATGGCTAATTAAAGACACGATTGCACGATTTCCCTAGAGTCTTCGACGACATTTCACGAAAGAAAAGTAAAAAAGGAAAAAGGAAAAAGAAGATTTCTCTCTTTTTTCTTTTTTTTTTTTTTTCTTTTTTTCATTCCTTTTTTTTTCTTCCTCCTATAAATTCAATTCGATTTCATTATCGTCACCCCACTTTTAAGGACAATTTTTTTTTTCGAACGAATTGGATTTGCCAACGTTCCACCTTTAAAAAGAAGGAAAAAAGATAAAAAAGTGAGGAGAAAAGAGAAAGAGAGAAAGAGAGAGAGAGAGAGATGTTACGAGTGTTCTCTTCGTTAGAAATAAATTATAATTAAATGTCGATTATTTTTCTTTTTTCTTTTTTTTTCACTGACTTTTCCTACCAAACGTCGAAACGAAATAATTTTGATTTTATTCCACACCCCTTTTCCTTTTTTCTCCTTCCCAGTGAAACGTGACTCTAACGAATAGATTAGGCTTAGGTTTGTATACGATAATCAAATTAAAATGTTAATTCAAAACTTTACTAATACTCCCCCCCCCCTACCCCATAAAAAATGTGTCCCGAAAATAATTGCGATTTGAGATCATACCGAATGTAATATTAAATAAATGAAAATAAATTTGTTTAAATTTATATTTGAAAAATATAATACTTTTTGGACACTCTGTATATCCTAAATGTTTTATGTTTTTACTAATTTTTTTTTTCATAACGTGTAATTCATGAAAAACATTGTGTCCCAAAAATAATTGTGATTTGAGATCATAGTGAACGTAAGATTGAATAAATGAAAATAAATGTGTTTAAATTAATATTTGAAAAATATAATACTTTTTGGACACTCTGTATATTTTAAATTCTTTATATTTTTACTAATTTCTTTTTTTCATAACGAGTAATTCATGAGAAACATTGTGTCCCAAAAGTAATTGTGATTTGAGATCATAGTGAACGTAAGATTGAATAAATGAAAATAAATTTGTTTAAATTAATATTTGAAAAATATAATACTTTTTGGACACTCTGTATATTTTAAATTCTTTATATTTTTACTAATTTTTTTTTTTTCATAACGTGTAATTCATGAGAAACATTGTGTCCCAAAAATAATTGTGATTTGAGATCATATTGATCATAAGATTAAATAAATGAAAACAAATTTGTTTAAATTAATATTCGAACAATACTTTTTGGACACTCTGTATATCCCAATTCTTTTATTTTCTTTTTTTCTTTTATTAACGTGTGATTAAATTAAATTGATGAGATTAAATGTTTAAATTATTATTTTGTTTCGTATTTTTATTTGATTCTTTTATATATTTGTCTCGTTTTTATCTGAACTCAAGTATCTTTGAATGTACATTTGGAAAATCAAGTTATCTGCATCAAACTGATATTATACTTAAACTAAGGTACCGCAATTCGTGAAACTACGATGTAGACGACTACATCTCGCGTTTTAATCCACGACGAAAGTTAATCTTCCGTTAAAGATTTACATCTAGATGAAAACACTTGAATAAGAGAGAAAGTACAACGTTGGTTGTTTCTTCTTTAAAACTCAAAACTTCTTTTTTTATTTTTTTTTTTTTTTCTTATTTCATCATTAGAACGAAACATAGAAGAAAACGAAAGAAACATAACAAATCTATCGTCCTCGAAATTCTTACAAAATTAATGGCTGTAAGAAACATGAAAAAGAAATATCAAAACTAATCGATTAATCGTTTATTGGAAATCAAAATCAAACAAAAAAAAAAAAGGAAAAAAAATATATAAAATCATATCTTCGGTTTTATTCCGATGATTAAAAATTATTTACGATATCACCGTGTTTCATAAAAAAAAAAAAAAAAAAAAAAAAAAAAAAAACAATATTACACTGTATATTCATCTAAAATTATTTTCACGATTTATTATATTATACCATTTATCTCTAATCTGATCATCTAATTTATATTATGTAAAAAAAATAAAAAGAATTAAGAGAAAAAAACTTTAAACCTTATTTACACAATGTTCAAATAATATAACCGCTAATTAAATAATTTACCAATTTCGATATTATCTACTGTAAATTTGTTAAACTTTTCTAAGAAAAAAAAAAAAACAAGAAAAAATGAGGAAAAAAAAACAGAAACAGATACAGACCATAAAGCGAGTTAGAATAATCGAATATTATCGATCGTAACTTAGTAAGAATTTTTACAAACAAGAAAAAGAATAATAAAAAGATACGAGGTATAATCTAAAAATAACTATAATAAAAATAATAATTATTATTATTAATTTTCTTCCGTGACGACATAACTAACCAATTACATGAATAAAACACTCATAGTGTATCGATATGGATATATCGCGATGACCCTGAATTCATTCTACCGTATCAAAAATTAATTACAAGTCTCCTCTCTACTGGTATAACAAAAAAAAAAATAAAAAACGTTATTGGTAAATCTGCCTCGTCATTACATGGTCGCGGTTATGGTCTAACGAATTGATGACGGTGAATTGTATCATAGAAACAAGCAAAATAAAATCATATCCTTTTGAAATACCTATATATGACTTTAAATAAAAACTCACGGTTTAAGATGTTCTCCAATGGCTCCAAAACACTCCAATTTAGCAGCAAGTATTGTAGTCTGATGAAGGAAGACGATACTCAATTTCCCATTGAAGAAGATCCATCAAAGATTCATCGAAGAATTCATCCAACATCTTTGAAAGGAAGAGAATCCATGGTTATATCTGTAAAATAAAGTAGAACAAAATGATAAGTTATCTGGAATATTATCCAAAATCATGTCAAATAAAATCGAATAAGAGATAAATAAAAATGAATACTTACAACGCATTCCAATGGGATGCAGCTCAATGGCATCATGGTGATGCACACCTCGCGTGAATTTAATAACGCAATATAAACGAAAATAAGAAACTATAAATGAGTTTCTTATCGCCAAACCGACATTTTATTATACGACGAACAACACTGACTCTAATTCGCGTTTGATTTTAACTTATTACTCGCCCGATCACTGATTCTACAACTAATTCAAAAACTGCATTGCACGCAGTTTGATGATACCACTATAATCACTACTTTGATTACCACATATGAGCCATTGCAATCTAAAACAGAAATAAAAAACAATACTATTAATATCATTAGTATTACAGAAAAGTATTAAAATTTTTGAGGAATTATTTAATATAAAAATATACTCACTTTGATGAATGCACGATGAATGCACGATGGGTCTCCTACCCTTAGGATGACGATGACAATGCACAAACAATGACTGCAAAACTGCATTACATGCAGTTAATTCAATTAACACTAGATTCATTTCAAACTTTCTTGCTACATATATATTTATAAAATACAAATATTACTTTAATTTTTAATATATGTTAATTCTTAATGCTATAATGAAATACACGTAAATAATAATTCCTTTCTTCTATGCACTTTTTCATTCAAACAATGTTTGTAAATTTTTTTAAAATAGTGAACAAAACAATAGTGAACATATCTAGTGTTAAACGAATTTCTAAATGAATTTAATTAATAAAAAGTGAATATCATTCCAACGATGATCTAAAACACAAATAAAAACGAGATTATATAAATCGTTGTTATATAAAAATTACTGTAATTATTGAGAAAATGTTTCATATAAAAATTGACTTACGTTTATTCTTCATTGATGAATGCACGATAGGTCTCCTACCCTTAGGATGACGATGAACACACGTTTAAATCGAATAAAAGAAACTTGCGAGTTTCTTAACCGAGCAAACGAAACTAACATGCGACGATCAACACTGAATCTACTTGTCGACTTTTTTCGATTTTATTTTAACGCGATACAACACACGAGTATTTCATTGCCTACACGCACGATTGCAATGATCTTCTGAAACAGAAAAAGAAAAAGAACAATTAATGTCATCGTCCTAATAAAAACCCATTGAAATTATCATAGAAATGTATGATACGAAAATATACTTACTTTTAATCTTCATTGATGATTGCAGGATGGGTATCCTACCCTTAGGATGACGATGTATAAAATAAAATTAAATAAAAAATCTGAAACATACTAAAGATTATATTACAATATTTCCTATAAATCATTTCTGAAGGCGGAGCATACATTAAAACCATTGAATATTTTTGATAAAATATTCAATGTTAAATAAAAAGAAATAATTTAATAATCTATGAGAATTGACATAATTAAAAGTAAAAGTTATTAAATATTTGTGAAATTTATCAAAGTATGCAACTATCTGCTTGTTAAATTACATACCAAGTATTTAATGTTAGTAAAAATAATAATTAAAAATCATTAAAGTTGTCTAAATAAAACAGTAATTGTATCAGCAAATTCAATAAAGAGTAACATAAAAAATAAACCAGTTTTTAAATCATTCTATGCAATGAAAAGCTTTTTAAACTATTAAAATCAAAACGATAACGTCAGAAATAAAATTATTAAATAATTTAATATGCCTCAGTTTCGTTAATGTTGCCTCGTTGAAAGATAGAAGGCAAATACGAAGTACGTTACTACGTAACCTTGTTAGAGGAGATCTCGGGAGTGTCGAATACTCGGCTATTATATCTATGTTATCGGCTGTTTACGTTTTGTCGTCGACTCGAGAAATACCTGCAAATATAAATACACATTTATAATAGCTTATATGTCGAGTGTATTGTTTTCTTATTCTTTCTCTCTCTCTCTCTCTACACACACACTCTTTCTCACTCACTCTCACTCTCTCTCACTCTTCCTGTAGTATTTCTATAGAAAAATTTTCTTTTCGTTTCTCTCTCTCTAATATCATTTGAACGACTAGGGTTGTGAGTGGGGGTTGGGTAGTATTAATTAAGATTCTGCAAACGGTGAGAGAGAGGTAGGAAGGAAGGAAGGGATGAGAGGAGTTCAGGAGGGGATTGGGGAAAGAAGGGTGGTTGGATGATGGTCCAGAGATCCTTCGCACCGTTCTTGGACAAAGACGTTGCTTTTTAACGTTCAGACTTTCGTCTGGATACCAATCTTACCAACCTTACGACTGTGAATGAAAGAACGAGAAATAGAATGAGAGAATGAGAGAATGAGATAGAAAAGGAAACGACGAAGCACGGTCTTCTTCTCTACTCATCCACAGAAACAAATGTTTAAATTCAAGAGAAGTTAATTAAAACTAAGCGTAATTATAGCAGCTCCGCTACGTAAACCGTCGACGGTAAAGCTGAGACCGAGAAAGCACGAGAAAGAGAGAGAGAGAGAGAGAGATAGATAGAATGAATAAGATGTAGAGAAGGAAAGAAAGAGATAGAGAAAGTGAGTAAGATAGAAATTAAAGAAGAATAAGCAAAAGAGGGAGAGAATATACAGGGTGATTCACCAGCTCTTGCCACCTAAATTGCTCCAAAAGTTTGATAGTAACAGAAAAGTGGATAAACAAAAAGTTGCATACAAAATTCAGGACTGCAATATGACATTAATATTTTTTTACTAGGTTCAGTCATTTTCAAATTTTATTGGTCAACTATATCAATTATCGTAATTTCAGAAATATTTAGATATTAAGAGCTGGTGAATCATCCTGTATAAGGGAGAGTAAAATAGAAATAGAAAGATAGAAAGAATAAGAAAGGAAGAATGAGAGAGAATAAGAAAGAGAGAGAGAGAGAGAGAGTGATTGGGATAATGAATGAAAAAGAGGTCGAGAATCAGAAGAAGAAGAAGAAGAAGAAGAAGAAGAAGAGAAAGAGGAAAGAAGGAAGGAGAGAATCAAAAAGAGAGGGAGTTGAACTGTTCGAGGGTGAAGGGACAGAGGGATGGATGGAGGGAGGGAGGGAGGGAGGGAAGAAGGGAAGACAATTGTGCTACAGGCTGGAAGCGGAGATGAGAAGCTATTTTGCCTTGAGCGTGGATATCGTGTCCTTGTGAAAGGCTTTATTGTAATAACGAAAAAGAGTAAGAGAGAAAGAGAGAGAAAGAGAGAGAAAGAGAGATGGTTAAATAAAAAAAAAAAAAAGAATGAAATGTGAGGAAGTCCATTCGTTCCTTCAAAAATCGTATGGTCATCGGTTAGTCATTAAAAGTCTTTATGTTACCTACTACGGTTCTATAGTTCTTCGAGATTTAATAGAAAATCGGTATGATATCGATTACTTTGATCTTGAAATTTATCCATGTGTATATAAATATCAAAATATATATAAATATATATGTGTGTGTATTCTTTTGTTAAAATGTTTTGATAGATACACGAAAGATGCTGTTAGATTCGGTCAGAAGAATAGATTCGATCTGTGAAATGTATATGATAGGTATCAATTTTTTTATTCATTTTTTTGTTGAGTTAAAACCGGTTGGATCATCGTCAACTTAAATCCTAATCGATAAACTTATAAAACTAAATATAAATTTTCAACTACTGTAATCTTGTTACAATATTCAATGATAATCTATTATAATAATTTTTCGTGTAATAACAAATATTAATTATCATATAAAATTAACAATTAGTTATAATATAATATATATATAATGTAATATTACTTAATTATTATTTAATTATTTAATTATTTAATTATATGTTATAATTAATTATAAAAATATATATTATATAATATATTTAATATAATATTGTAATTAATAATATTATTGGTATTAATAACCAAACACTGATATCTAATTTCCAGTACACTAATGAAACCATGCAAGAATAATATAAATTAATAATTTAAATAAAAATAATATTAATTTATAAAATTATTATAATTTTTAATGTGAACCTATAGTGCATAGTTACCTAAAAAAAAAGATATATGCTGCATACTGCAAAATTTGTGTTACATAAACAACAAAATTTAACATATACTTTAATAAAATCCTCCCCCATCACCCACTCATCCCAATACAAATAATAATATCTGTCGTAAACATTAAAATAATTAATATGTCAATTGAACAAAGCAAAACGTGTAACTAATATTCTTGGCACGTGTTTAAAAGCACAATACCAACGAATAGAATCAAAATCGTTGATCATTAAAGTGCTATTCTTAAGAACGAATATATTTCTAGAATAAATGACAACAAAATCTAAACTTTTTCTACCCTATAATATCACTGACCATTTATAAATAACCCCTCCCCTATTTCTAATTTATCATTTATCTAGTTGTCTCACTCTCTCATACAGACTAATTTCTCAAAAGTTTTCTATTTCTCTTGCACTCACGTTCATTCACTTTTCTCATAGTTGTCCTAGTCGTCGTCGTCGTCGTTCAAGTAAGGTTACTGGACGCGCCATTATTTCGAAACCAACCCAAACTCCGACCGTCCGTGGACTTAAATGGGCTCGGACAATCGGCGGACCATTAAGTTAGAGTCCGAGCCATTAAAATCAGACACCCTCGACGAGTGAGCGAGCCGTCGTTAGATTGTACCAGGACACGTAATGCTAAACTCGTTACCAAAATTTTCTGAGCTAACGTGCTCAGCCAACCATGATGAAATGAGATAGAAAGAGAAAGAGACAGAGAGAGAGAGAGAGAGAGAGAGAAAAGGATTCCCGTTGTTCGCGTTACAAGAAGAGATGAGAGTGAGAACATTGTCTGTTCGGGGGTGGTTTTTAGAGAGAGAGAGAGAGAGAAAAAAAGAAATATATAAACTATAGAAAATGTTGCAAATTTTAGCAACACCTTCAACAACTAAATTAAAACCTAAATTTTGTTCCATCATTTTCCATTGAATATTTGTCTATTTTTTTCATTGATTATGAAGAAAAATAATAAATAAAAGATTGGTTTTAATCCAACAGGTAAATAATGAGGTAAAGAATGACTGAGTGTGAGAGTGAATTGTAAGGGTGAGGGACAGGAGTTAGAAGGGAAAGGGGAATAAAGCAAAGCGGAAGAACGTTAGACGAGGAAACGACTTTCTCGAAACGTCTACGAGTGCCTTGGGAAGATATAAATGAGCGGCAAGAGTCGACAAATCAAGAAACTATCGACATAAATAAATTGTAACTCGCAAGGGAGCCAGCCAACCAACCAAACCAACCATCTACCTACCTACCTATGGCGTTAGGATCGTTTCGTACTCGTATGAGGGAAATGGCAGATACTAAGTCAGCAATTACCCACATCTTCTTTACTTTCCCCTCTTTCTTTTCTTACTACTACTATCTAACTATTACGGATTCGATAAGAGACCGTCAGAGATTAGATACCTGCATTTACTTTCCTTTCCTTTTCTTTTCTTTCACCAATTTGTTAACTTCGAATATCGAAAATTAATATTAATTTGGAAAGACATTAAAAAATCTTATATATATATATATATATAATGTTTATGATTACTATAATTAATTAAAATAATTATTATAATTAATAATTATATCTTCAAAATAATTTCTGATTAAATATCAAATTAAAACTAATTAAATATAAAATTATAAATGCATATATAATAATTTGTAACCATCTGAAAAATCATATATAATTAATAAAAATACAACAAATATTTAAATATATTAACGTTATAAATAAGAAATAATTTTGCTTACAACACAGATCTCGAAAATTGAACTACCAAAATAAAATAAAAGAAGAGAAAAGAAAAAGAAAATATCTAACAAATCAATCTACTTTTCGAACTTTAATTTCAATTCGCCATTTGGTCTTTATCCATTAAAAGTAACATAATACTCGCTAACGATCTTCAACCCGATCGAAATTCCTGCAACTAATTATCTACAACGATCGCTAAACGATTGACTCGTTTCGAAAAAGGGGTTGTGACAGATATATCAGAATGAGATAGATAGACAGATAGATAGATAGATAGATTCAAGAAAAAGAGAGAAAATAAAATAAACAAATAAAAATGAAAACAAGAAAGATAGAAAAAGATAGAGAAAATTCAACGATCGGGTATGCTGGCAAAAAAGAATTTGGTTGATGGTAATGGTGATGGTGGATTGGTGGTGGTTGCACAAAGGAGTTAGAGTATAACACACTCGTAGCAGCTGATTCGTTCTTTTTTTCCACCTACACCTACTACCCAACAATTATTTACCGTCCATCGGCCCAACCAGACGCCACATGAAAACTCCGCCGAATTTCGACGGGGCTGGGACGAACGCTTTACGTCGTGATTCGATCTAAATCTCAATTTTGGACCATCCTATATACAACTGGGCCAGCATCCCATATATACGCGATATACTTATACCTATACATATCTATATATATATATACAAGTATATAGATACAAATACATGAAGTTGGTCTTTGCACCCCTCTCGAAGCTCTGGCACGATCACCCACCCTCCCCCATTCTCTCTCACTCTCTCTTGAACCCCACGTTCATCCAGTGAATTACTTCGTTAGTGGCTACCTTCAGAGGGCTGTTAATTCCTGCAGGGCAGATTATACAGATAGGTTTATTGCGCTCGTGTCCCAATCTAATGTCCGTAATGCTCCTGTAGCAGCTATACGCTTCTCCATCTCTCCTCTCTCTCTCTCTCTCTCTCTCACACACACACACATATACCTCTCTTCTCGTTTCTCATCCCCTCACCTATACAATCCCACTCTCTCTTTCTCTCATTTTGTGTCTCTCTCACTCGTAACAGCTCTCCATCTTCCCCACCCTTTTCGAAACACCTCTCCACCATCACCACCCACAACTCGAAACGCGTTATACTCGTGGTGCTGCTGCTGCTGCTGCTGCTACTGAAGCTAGGGGGTTCAGTTTAATGCGGCCGAGGCCACGAAAACCGCTACGCGTCGATAATTTCTTCGAAATTGTTAAATATCTCCTTCTACCAACGTGGATGACATTAAATCCCGATCTCGCGCGTCAGTCATGTGCACAAGCACACATGCTGGGGTTTATGTAGGTAGGGATGATAGATCCTAGCTAGCTACGAAGAGGAAACTGAAAGAGGGTAGGGAGGGTGGGTTGTTATCCCAACTAGGCTCGGCTCATAGAAATAATCCAACGTTATCACCGTAACCGTTCTACGTTGAAAGGGATTCGCCCGTTAGATTGAAATTTTGTTAATGAATATATATATGTATATATGTATATGTATGTATTTCGATTTGTTTTCATTCAATTCTATCTTAATACGATATGTAAATGTTATTACGTAATTTCGTAATATTTAACGTTTATTAAATTAATTAAACATTCATTTTATTTTTTGTTATTAAACAGTTTCTTCTATCATTGAGGATAACTTTGAAATACCACTTAATATTATTTATTCAAATTAAACACCATGCATGAGAATATTTTAAGAATACCTGGACTATTTCTACCGGTTGACCACTGGTGCCATCACCTTACTTTCAATTCAAAATTAGACATTTCGATATATTTTAACGATCTAACATCTATCTAAATAAAATCTCATGTATAATCAAAACATGTTCAATAATTTCTATCCAGACAGATTGTTTAATTCTAATGTAAGACACACAATATCACTCATGAAAGATCGTTTCCGTTTAACAGAATCAACATTTGAACAAGGGGGCTGGGAATGGGGGGGTTGGTTGTAAGGTAAGTTAGCTTGTCCGATTAACAGAGTTATTAGTTAGAAAGGATGTTGGTGCTTATCTCAACACGAGAGTTCGTCATCTTATTCTCGGTGGCCACACCGATCCTCCCGTAACAGAAATAAACTCAAATTGTGTTGAATGTGTGTGTGTGTGTGTGTGTTTGTCGTGAACGCATTATTAGGTTCCTCGACGAAGGGGTTATGACGTGTGTAACAGAGAGTGAGAGTGAGAGAGAGGAGCTATCAGTTACACGAGGAATTAGTCGTGTCAACACGCCGGTCTAATTGATTATCGTGACACGACAGTTCCTAAGCGCTTGGGTACACCGGCCATCGCTCATCTCACTAAAAGAAAAAGACTATCAACGTCATCGTCGTCTTCCTAGTCGTCGTAGTAGTCATAGTTGTCGTAGTAGTCGTTTCTTATGGTTAGTTTTCATTATTCCTTTTTCTTCATTCATCTTTCATGGTTACCCTATAGTAACGTAAAAACACTACCCCTAATAGTGAGAATTTTTAAAATGAATATGTATGGGTTTGAAATATTGGATACCAATCGTTAGATTTATTTATGTATAAATTGTTCATTATGTAGTTATTATAATTTAATTATTATTATTATTATTATATCTAATGGTAAAATAATGTTTTTAGTATACTTTATATGTTTTGTATTATTGTATTATTGTATTATGGTATAAAATAAAATATAATTGTAACACACAGAGTTAATACAATAAAATAATATAATATAATGCAATATAATACAATATAATAAAATAAAATAATATAATATTAAATAATATATAATTTAAAAATAAATCTTATCAAATTTACTATCTGCACCCTTAAAATTTTCCCCCTTACAATTAAATTACAATAAAATAATAATTATTATTTAATCTATCAACAAAATTTATAAAAGAATTTTAATATAATTGACATTTTGTATTAATAACATTTATATAAATATCACACACAATCCATATAATAAAATAATATAAATTATAATCTACATAATTGGAAAATAAATTCTATCATTTATTGTTTATACATTTAAAATTATAATTATTAATACAATAGAAAATAATAGTTGAAAGATTACTTTAAATCACAAAATTAAATTCTAATCGAAATAATATGACCTCGTTAATGAAATCTAATACGTTGAATAAACTAGGACGAAACAGATTTTCGATTAATTTCTTTTTTTTTCCTTTACCTTCCAACTTACTTTTATTTTATTTTATTTTATTTTTCTTTTTTTTTTTTTGACGAATTTTATTATCAAAAGCTTTCCCGCCTATTCTAGAGAATCCTTTTTTATTTCACGTAGAATGCACATCTACACGGTTGCGAACAACACGAGTCCTTGTCAAAGTCATACATACCATCTCACGTATGAATATTCATAATCGTGAGAACGTTGCGAAATTCATCGATATATTCGAATAAAAAAATAAAAAAATAAAAAAATAAAACGTTCTCTAGTGTTGTCACAAAATAACAAAGAGAAAGAGAAAGAGACAGAGAAAGAGACAGAGAGAGAGAGAGAGGGGGAGAAAGAGAGAGACTGAAAATTGTTCGAAAGGTTATCGAAACGTATGAGGGGAAAGAAAAAAAATTGCACATAAAGAGAGCAAAAGAGAAAGAGAGAACAGAGCTTGCCTGCCTGCTCCATTTTTCTCGATGTCGCGAGTTTTGGAAGGAAAAATAAAAAAAATAAAAAGAAAAAAAGCATTTCGCGTTAAAACGCGAGTGAATAAAACGAAAAAAAAAGAAAAAAAAAGAAAGAGACAGACACACTCACACTCACACACCTATAGAGAGAGAAAAAAAGAGAGAGAGGGGTTAATAACATTTTACTTTGAAGTTATATTCGTCGAGCAGCTAGGAGGGTTGAACCGATAACTCTCTGCGTATATACGTGATAAACGCGATACCATAAAAACAAAAAACAAAAAAAAAGAAAGAGAAAAAAAAATGGAGAAAGAGAGGGAGCAAAAACAAAAAACCAAAAAAAAAAATCCCTTGGACAGGGTATACCGTGATATGCGAGCACGGGGAGAGAGAGAGAGAGAGAGAGAGAGAGACGCATCTATGTATGCGAATTTGATCACCGAAAAAAAAATAAATAAAAAAAAAAAAAACAAGAAATAACAATAAAACACTAAAGAAAGAAAAAAAGAGATGAAATTGGGGTGAGTTGAAAAAAAAGTAAAAAGAAAAAAAAACAAAAAACACCAAGCAACAGTAAGAAACCAAAAAAAAAAAAATATCGAAATCCTAAACAATCTCTGGTTACGCTTGACCATAATTTCGTGAGTTGCAAAATAGTACAACCAATATAAACAACAACAAGAATAAGAACAAAGTAAGAAAAAAATAACCCCCAACCAGTAGTAGGAAACAAAAAAACAGAAAAAAAAAAACACGATCTCTGGTTACGGTTGACCATAATTTCGTGAGTTGCAAAATAGTATAACCAATAACAAGAAGAATAAGAAGAACAACAGCAACAACCATAACAGGATACGTCGATATTCCACGATCGTATTGCCGGATATCCCGTCTGACGATTCCGTTCACGTGACTCCGTGAAAGACTATAGCGATCTCGACAAAGAGGATTTTAAAAGAGTATCTCCCTCCCCCTCTCCCCTCCCCATCCACCTCCTCCTCCCTCCCTCTCCCCCCAAAGTAACGAACAGAGACACCTAATTCAATGAGAGAAAGGGAAGTAACGTCGGACGATAAACGAGGCCAGCTGTGCTCGCATTCAATTTAAATTTCATCGAGTTTATTGCCCCGTTTCGTTCACTTTTATTTACTATAATTAATTTTTCAATCGGGGAAACGAAGTCGGCCTTTTTTTTACGAGGGTCTTCGTGGATTAGCGGGTTCATCCTTCACGGTATCTCTACACACGTATAGAAACAGCCAAACCCAACATTCACGCGTATTGACTCGTAACCAATGAAATGACGACGATGATAATAATTATTCTCTCATTCGTTCATTCATTTGTCTTTTTCTATCTCTTTAGCCCCACTCCTATAGCTTTTATTTTATTTCTCTTCTACTCTTCTTGCACTCTCTGCAAGGGGTAACAACGTTAATAAAGGGATTCCGCATAAGTTTACGAGCCACGCAACAAGGGTGGGGGTAAGGTAAGGTAGACACACCTTTAGGCTATTTCTTATTGGTGGGGATACAGTGTTGGGTACGTTTTTCTTCTTGCCTCACTTCACAACTTTACAAATCGCGATAAAGGATTCGAAAGTTCCAAAGCCATTGTCGGATATTTGGTTGGTTGGTTGGTTGGTTGATTGGTAGATCGACTTTACGAACCTTGCTGATGCTTTACGGTCATACAATAACCCTGATTTCTTTTCTAAGGGCTTTAAGGGTGAGAGTATGAGAAAGAAAGAGAATGTGAGTTGTCTGTTGTCCAAGAAATCACTATGCTCTTTACGTGGAAACGAAGATATAAAGAAAAAGACATTTTTACCATGGCTATGGCAATATGAAGATATTACGAGTGACGGTAATAAAATATACCAGGGTTCTGCCTCCGTGAAGTCAACCTTTCTCTCTCTCTCTCTCTCGTTTTCGATTTATGACCCTCAGACACGCCGCTGTTGCTGCTGCTGCTGCTGCTGCTACTCTGTTACAAATACGCCCCTGAAAATATATTTTTACTCCAGCCTTTTATTTATTACCACGTTAATGCCGCCTTCGAAATTTTCCGACCCATAATCCCAATCACTTTTTTTCTCTTTCTCATTCTCTGTCTTTCAACCCTTTCCATTTTTTCTTTTTTTTTTTTATTATTGATATTAAGTAGCAATAAATAGTTGCTCATTTGAATGAAGATATTTTTCATATATTCTTTTATAACCCTATTCAATTTAATTATTATTATTATTATTATTTTTATTTTATTTTTCTAATTGGATTGCAGTTTCACTTAACTTCTTTCTGACTTTCAATCATTTCGTTTTGATTTATTTTTTAAATTGTTGCTCATTTAAATGAAATTATTTTTCATATTCTTTTATAATCCTACTCAGTGTAATTATTATTATTATTTTTTTAATTGGATTAGTTTCATCTCAACAGCCAATAACTGTGAATATTTTTTAAGATAGAAAGATACTTCCCAATGTTTTTTTCTATCTTTATTACCCTCTCCTCTCTCCCTCACTCTCTCTCTCTCTTTTACTCTTTCTATTCGATTCTTAGAAACTTTTCAAAGCAATAAACGTGTAGATCTGCACGAAATAGACTGTTGAACAAAGTTTCAACATTTCCAAAGAAGATCTTCATCGTTCTAACTCGTAGATACGAGCAAAAGGGTGCTTTTGAAGAGAGAATGAAAAAAAAAGAAAAAAAGATTAATCGCATTCGATCTACATATTACAATTCATCGATGCAAAAATGAGTGAGAAAGAAAAAAAAAGTAAGGGCTGACTAGTTTTGTTAGGAAGGTTTAGAAAAAAAAAAAAAGAAAAAAAAGAAAATATGTAACTTCTTTACTCAATATGAATAATAAATAAAAGGTCTATGAATTTTCCAATAATAAATCACATTTTATAACAACCCTAAATTTCTAAGACATAATTCAATACTTTTCTAATCTTGTGATGTATATCAATAAGAAAATTCGGATCAATGGACACCCATTTCTTACGATTCTAAATCAGATGTCGATTCATCACATCTTATGTCCCTTTTGTTTCGACATTTCCAAAACTCTGCGTGTTGCTATTCGTTCTTTTTTATTTTTTTTTTATTTTTTTTTCTATATTCAAAGAAAAATATTTCTTTTTTACTTAAATATAAAAATAAGGAAAATACAAGAGATGAAGAGATCACGAAAACGTGAGAAAATTTCCAGAAATTTTTATAATATTTCAAGTTTCGTTCAAACTATGATACACACACACACACACACACACACACATATCTTAAGAATACTTGAACAATAACAATAAATCAAATCAGTTAGAAAAATTTGTCTTATTATTTCCAGGGGACATCTTAACTTTCCCATTCTTTTTTTGTTTTTCATACAAACAAACATACAAATAAAAATACAAATACAAAAGAATCTATTTTACAATTATCATCTTTAAAAAAAAATAAAAAAATAAACAACTAATGTGAAAATGAAAATGTCGATGAAATACCATGCAAGCTTTTTCAAATTACGTATTTCGAATTTTTGTGTTTAACGATGGTATGTAAAAGTTAAATAAAAAAAAAAAGAAGAAAAAAAACCAACCAACAAACAAACAAAATCAACAAAACCAACAAACAACAAAATAAACGTCGAGAAGGAGGATCTCATTGAATCTACCGACTATGTTTTTGCTTTAATTGATCGAAATCCTTCTCTTTAAAATATATCTCGAATATATCGAATATATATATATATATATATATATGTATGCGTGTATATACATATATGTATATAAATCGAATAATCTAAGTGACGCATCGTCTTTTAATAGGTCTTCATTCAACGTCGAAAAGAAAGGAAATGTGGCTTGGCCGTTTAATTAGCGGAAATATACATTTATTTGCATAAGGTATATTCCACCATTCCGCGGTTGTCCTTTTCCCTCTCTTCCCTTCCTCTTACCTCCTACCTACTCCCCTTCTATACGAAGGAAATAGTTAAAGTAGAGATATGGTGGACAGAGGCATAATGTAGGGGCGAACTCCGAGCATCGTTGAGAGGTAGAGAAACGGAAAGACGTGAAAGGACGTAGAAAGAGAAATATATATATATAAATATAAAGAAAGATAGAGAAAGAAATAGAGAAAGAGAGAAAGAGAGAAAGATAGTGGGAGGAGAGAAGATACGAAGAAAGAGAAAGAGAGAAAGAAAGAGAGAGAGAGAGAGAGAGAGATTCATCTTGAAATTGTATCGGCATCTGTATGGCCATTAGCATACTGGAACTGACGTATCTCCAAATGTTCTCATTAGCCGAAATTCATGGGCGGCTTCTCCGCCCGAAGGTTCCTGGCTTCTTCTTCTTCTTCTTTTTCTTCTTCTGAAGCTGAGAGAGAAAGAGAGAAAAAGAGCTGTATATATATATGTGGGTATGGACCTACAGGCTCGTTCAAGATTGACCCAACAGTTTTCTAAGGTTAACTTCGATAACTACTAACCTCTACTTTAATCTAACCGGTAATGGAATGTTAATGGTACAAGCAACTTATTTTTCCAAAACCTTACGACTTCCTTCAAACATTCTTCTTTTTTTTATTTTCTTCTTCTTTTTCATTCTCTTAACCAGTTAACTGTGACGTTCTCAAACATATTGTATCGTCAGAATCGAGCCACAACGAGTATACTCGTCAATACTCGTCAATCATAGAGTAAGTTGAACTGGTAAGATGTTGGATCAAAATGCGATGGGTTTATTTTATTAAATTTGATACATATTTAATACATATGTAATGTATTAAAATATATATATTGTATGTATATATAAATATAATTGTATTATTGTATGTAAATATATATATATATATATATATATTTTTTAATGTATTATATTATTACATATATAATTAATACATTACATATATTCAACTAAAAATGCAATCAAATCAAATACTATACATATAATATTTACACCTGGTCATCGTCACGCATTTCTTCCATGACTGAAGACCATACCTGAAGAAACCCTATTATAAATCAACTTTGTGACTTTTATCTTTCCCCCTTTTAAGCTAACATTTACAAAACGTTATCATACCACATAAATAAATTCTAACATAATTATGTTAACTGTTAAAGCTGTTTCAGCCGGTGCATACGGGGGACGCATTAGTTCATCTTAAATTATTTATATTTTTTTGATTTATTCATTTTATTCCAGCATAGTCTCCAAATATTCTAAACATCTTGAAATTTGATAATATGTTTTGATTTTCGCGAAAAAAAATACAATTTAAATAACCAACGTGGTTACTACTTTATACGCATGACGAGTATACTCGTCTATAGACAAAATTGGCCCACTTCATGACGAGTATACTTGTCAATCAAAGTTAACTGGTTAAAAATTATTCACTAATATAAATTATATATATATATATACATATACATGTATGTTTGTGTGTATATTATATGAAAGATTATAGTATCATAAATCCCGTCTTTATTCGTTATCGTTTTATTTGTAAAAGAATTGATCGTACATTGAAAATGTGATTTCGAAAGGTAATATCGATTTCAAGTGAAAGAGAAAGACAACAAACACAGATACCTACTCAAAGAAGTATAGAAAGAGAAGAAGAGAAACGTTCACCAGAGACATCAAAAGGTAGAAGAAGAAGAAGAAGAGGACTGGTCAGTGGTAACCGTCAGCAGGTAGTCAAACGAGAGACGTAAATACGTCCGCGAGTAAGAGGGAAAAGAGATAAGAGAAGGATGAAGAAGAAATAAGTGAAAAAGAGAGAGAGAAAAAGAAGGAGGAGGAGGTGGAGGATAAGTATGTATATATATATATATATATATATATATAGTACCTATACCATACTTGAACACTAGCAAATCATGCACGCCAGATTGTTGGCAGATCCTGTCAACGAGGACTTACAGTTATGCGACTACGGCCTGGGAGAGCCTGCGAGCCGAAGGAATGCCTTTATATGCAAATAAGCTAAGCGAGAAGGAGAAAGAGTATATGTGTGTGTGTGTATATATGTATATGTGTAAGACTAAGTGAGAGAGAGAAAGTTAGAGAAAGAGAGAAATGTTCGAAGCTTGGATATACTTGCCTTTAGGTAGACAGAGAAAGAAGAGTTTAGGGATCGATTCGCAGATATAAGTATATACACACACACACACACATATATACATACATACATACATACAATTGCTCTTTTCGCTAGCCGTTCTTGCTACTTGCTTCTCTCGTTCGTAATTTTAAAACTCGCATGTTGATCGTTCATGCCTACTTCTCTTGCTTACTTCTACCATTATCGCTGCATTCAGATGATGACGGATGAATTATTGATGAGAAAGAGAAAGAGAAAGAGAGAAAGAGTAGGGGGGGGGGGGAGAGAGAGAAAAGATCTATCTATAGTTACGCGTGTCCGACGTTCAAACGTTGAATCGTAGAAATGATGTTAATAAAGATATACGATGATAATTACTACCAACTCATAATTAAAATTTCACGCAATGTTTAATGTTCATTTAATACGATCTGATGCACACATTATTATTGTAATAAACACGTATCATAATTCTACATACAAAATATCAAATTTCAATTAGAAAACAGAATCAAACAAATTATACTTTAATCATCATCATCATCATCATAATCATAATCATAATTGCTTGTATCATTAACTAACAAGATACGTTTCCTTTCACATACATACGTACATATATATGTACATACATAAATAATACATCTATCTTAAATTCTCGAAATCAAAGGATAAATGCAAACGATGCTAGAAGTCTCGTCGCCGGTTTAAAGAAGATGCGTGTTAGAAAGAGAGAGATAGAGAGAGAGAGAGAGAGAGAGAGAGAGAGAGAGTTGAGTAGAGTTGAAAAACGCAATGTGAATTGATAATCGTCGGTACGCGACAAAGTTTAGCGGGACACCTAAGTGTCTGTGAGCTTGCACGAGCAAAAGTAATTAACTTACGTTAGAAGGTAAAAAAAAAAAAAAAATAACAGAAAAAGGACAAAACTAAAAGATGGAGGGAGACTTGGTAAAAGACGAAGAAGAAGGGTGCAGGGTGAGGAAAGGGGGAAGGTCGCCAGGGAGTCGCGAGTCTGTTAAACGCATGAACTTTTGCAACGAAGAAACACGAAGGACTAACCCTACACCCCCTTTCTACCCTCCCCTTCCCTCCTAACCCCTTTCATCTTCTTTTAAATCCTTCATTCTCTCTCGCGTACACTCTGTTAATTTTTTTTTTGTTTTTTTCTTGTATTGAACCGAAAGGGACGATAAGAAGTCGAGAAGGCACGCATCCGCGTCCCTTGTGTGTTTTTTTTTTTTTTTTGCAAAGAAGAAGAAGAAGAAGATTATTCGTTCGTCTTCGGTCACGCTCGTTTCTCAGTCATCTCACCGATCTGCCCTCAGTCTAAAGAGAGAGAGAGAGAGAGAGAGAGAGGTTTTCTATTTCTCTCATACTTTTTCTTTTCTTGTTTTTTTTTTCTTTCTTTCTTTCTTTCTTTCTTTCACTCTCTCTTTCTCTCTCATTTAGGTGCGCGTGATCTCACGCGCGAGCACGATTCACTCCTCTGCATTTCTAGCCGTGCCGCGTGATCGTTTAATTCCCTTTCCCTTTTTTTTTCTTTTTTTCTTTATTTGTTTTTTCTTTTTCCTTTTCTTTACCTTCATTTTCTTCTATTTGTCTCTCTCTCTCTCTCTCTCTCTCACTCTCTGTCTTTCTCTTTTTCTGTTTTTCTTATTTTGTTCGAACGTTTTACGTGAACAACGTTAACAAAGAATTAAATAATATGTAAAATAATGATGAATTATTTGATCTGATGAATTAATTTAATTAATTAATAATTGTAGAATAATATAATACGACACAATGATTGTTTAATAAATTTAATTAATTTAAATAATTAAAAATTATTATATAAAACAATAATATGACACAATAATTGTTTAATTAATTTAATTAATTTATATGTAATTAAAAATTATAGAACAGTAATACCACACAATGATAGTTTATTAAATTTAATTAAATTAATAAATAATTATAAAACAGTAATACCACACAATGATAGTTTATTAAATTTAATTAAATTAATTAATAATTATAAAACAGTAATATGACCTTATGATCGTTGAATAAATTTAATTAATATTAATTAAAAATTAAAAATTAATAATACGACTCAGTAATCGTTTAATAAATTTTAATACGATATATATAAAATGAAACTAAGGTAAGATCGATATATCGATAAGATCGATTTTTTACTGTATATTTCTGAAAATTTTTTTATGATTTAATTTCATTTCATTTCATTTCATTTCCTTATCACATAATCTTGTCTCATCCATCTATCAATCTGTCACTAAAATTTATTTTAAAAATAAAAACAAGATAAAAAAAAAAACGTGATTTCTAGAGATAAAGATTCGTTTGATATATTGCCACGGTGCTCTCAAATTAATCTCTTGAAAGGTTAAAGATCTAAGAATGAAGAAAATTGAAAGACAGAGAGAGAGAGAGAGAAAGAGAGAAAGCTAAAGAGTCAAAGAGAGCAAAGTAACATCAATGATCGGTACTACATAGAAACGAATAACGAATAGATTGAGAATAAGAAGAAGTAGTAGGAGGAGTAGTAGGAGGTGAACGATGAGAAAGAAAGAAAGAAAGAAAGAGAGAAAGAGAAAGAGGGTGTGTTCCAGCACCCTTACAGGCGGGAGGGAACAGTTCGCGTCTTTTGTAAGGTCTCGATTGTTGGGCCCCCAAGTAATCCAAGCTGACCCCTTCCGCCTAATCTGTCCGCCCTCTCTTCGAAATGCCATTCGTCCTCGAAGGGATTGACAGTTTAAAATATGTATAATGGATTCGACGCGAGCCACCCGTATGCTTTATTACTCGACTCTAAAGGGGATGGTAAAAGAAGTAAAAAAAAGATATTCAAAGTGAGTGAGTGAGAGAAAAGATAAGTAAAGAACCAAGTGAGATGAACGAATGGGGACCAAGAACAGCATCCCTTTCTCTCTCTTTCTATCTTTCTCTTTCTCTCTGATGTTCGTACGATCCTTCCTCAAGCTACTACCACTACCACTACTACTATAACTGCTGCTGTTGCTGCTACTGCTGCTGTTACTGCTCATCCTCCGAAGCGGATTAAATTGGACGCCCGTGAATTAATCGGCTTCTGTTTGAGCGAAATTGGGCGAGCGTTGTTAGGAAACGCGAGCGAGCATCAGGGCACCCTGGCGCCATTGTGTTCTCTCTCGTGGCTACCGGCCCACCAAAAGATGTCTTTCTCTTTCTTTCTTTCTTTCTTTCTTTCTTTCTTTCCTTTTCTTTCTTTAGGTCTTTAAATCGCGTTCACATACTCTCCTCCTTTTCTTTTCCCCTTCCCTTATATGATAACTGACGTATTCATCGACGTACACCGATAATCGAACATTCGCGTAGCAACTATTGAGTTGCATTGATACGGATTCATTTTAATTTGAATAAAATGAATGTATATGTGTATGACCTTTCGTAGACCATCGCCTTTTTGACCCTAAACCATGTGTAGGTTCATTTCTATCTTTTTTTTTCTTTCTGTCTATTCTTCATTCATTTCGAATCGTTCAAATCATTGTGTGGATTTAATTTAATTGTCACGAATCCATTTCAATCCAATTATTTTTTTTTAATATTTTAGTACTTAGAATGTTTATTAATATTTTGTATAAAATATTAAAAATTCGCGATTTAATTTGAGAATGTTTTAATGAAATTTCTGAAAAATATAATTTTTTGTCAATCATCGCAAAATCATAAAACACAAATCATAACTTTGATATTTTCATTTATGTTGCAATACAAATAAAACAAAAATACTACTAGTACTCGATAAACACAATAAGATATTAAATCACTATCTAGAATTTATTAATTATCATTGTTATTATTATTATTATTATTATTGTTTTAACATGGTTTCTGATTTATTTGATATTTCAATGAAAAATATATATCGTTTTCTTTTTGACTTTTTTTTTTTTTTTTGGGTTTTATTTACTCGTACAATTCACGTTTCTGGTTAACAATACAATCATGATTTTAGATCAAATTTGTACCAAGCATATTGCGTGAGACTTCGGGCAACCATACGTTAACGTTATCGACAGGCTCAAATCACCTTTAGTCTGGTAACAATGAACTCGTTACACAATATTGCTTAGTTGACCAATGTCGAATAGTTTGTTCTATATGTGATCAATGACGCGTTACAATCGATTATCTTTATACATATACACATATACATATTTCAATAATATGTATACACATAATAGATAAATAGGAAAGTAATAAATCATTAATTCACTCGTTAAACAATGATTTCAATAATATCTATTAATAAATCAAAGTTCATTTTAATATATTATACAATACTTTGTACAATTATTATTACATTATAATTAATTAATTTATCTTCATTATGATGTTTCACAGTACACGTACAAGAAAAACAAAAATTAACACAAATGTTCTAATTTGTCATAAGTGTCAACAGTTTATCAACATTGATATAAAACAATCACTTGCTCAAAGTACTTTGAAATAAAATATAAATATTATATTTAATAAAGTTAACCTTATCGATTAACAAATAAAAATATTTTATTAATAATTTCTCATATTTTTCTAGTACTACTTTAAAAAATAAAAATAGATAATTTTTAATAAATAATTATTAATAAATTAATTCTTATAATAGTGTACAATTTTGTGTGTTGCATGTTTTACTGAAATCACTTATAACTTACAATTATATAATATATTATTAATAATTAAATAATTAAAATAATTAAATAATTTCTTATATATTTTTAATACTCATTTTAATAAATAATAAATAAATTTGTATTATACTGTACAATTTTATCACATATTTACTAAAACCACTTATAACTTATAATCAGTGATAATCATCAATATAAAAACCTATAACAACCTGATAAGAATTAATATACTTCATATATAAATATTATTTAAAAAAAAACAAATAGATAAGACATAAATAATAATATTGTTATTTACAATTCCGTATTCTTGAAATGAAATTCGTCTCACGATTTCTAACATCGTTTTATACAAATAACATCCAACCAGTAGCTGCAGCATCAACAACAACAACAACAACATCAACAACAATAGTAAAAAGCAGAAACGATGAAAATGGTTGAAGTACCCATTGAGATTTTTTTTTTTAAGTTGTTGTTGTTCCTTTCATTCTTCTACATTTTTATTTTTTTTTTTATTTTATTTCCCTCTCTCTCTCTCTCTCTCTCTCTCTCTCTCTCACTTTCCGATTTCAGTTAGACGCGTGGGTGTGTGCCACTATCTTATGGCCAACGCGCCGTAGATCGAAGATACATTCCTAATGTTTATGCAATGCCGTTGGCAAGAACGTACCTTTTGCTCCAACACAACGAATGTGTGGTGGATATTTTATTTTTTTGTTTTTTATTTTTTTATTTTCTTTTTTGTTCTCTCTTACCGCGAACGAACGAATAGTCAACTACTACTATACTTACTCGACGATAACCAATCGCACCCGTCGTCGTCTTTGAGAAGACGAAAGAGAAGAACCCAATAACGCATAACTCTGACAGATCAGATAGAACGTGAGGGACTTTTCTTCTATTCAAAACATGAATAGAAAAGAATAAGGAATCTTACTGTACCATGGGAATACTATTTTACTATGATTTTTATGGTTTATTAGAAAAATTAATGTAATCATTTATATAGATAGGATTTAAACTATTGTACTTTACATTTCATTTCATTTTTATTAGTAGACGAATTGAGTTTATTTTAAATATTGTATATGTGTGTTTGTGTGTGATATTTATATATATATTTATTTTATTTACTACTATTTTACTATTTTATTTATTATTATTTTACATTTAATTTAATGTTTATTACTATGCAAATTAATTCTATTTCAAATATTGTATGATATTTATATATATATATATATATATATATATATATATATATATATATATATATATATATATATATATATATTTTTATTTTATTTATTATTTATTTATTTTATTTTTTATTATTAAAATTTAAATTATTTTTTATATTATTTATTTATTTATTTATATATTTTATTATTATTGGATTGGCAACTAATATAACAACTTGGCAAGTAACTTAGTTGCCAATCAAATATAATATTTATTTATTGCATTTATTTATTTATTATTTATTATATATATATATATATAATATATATATATAATATATAATATTTGGAATTTTTTTTCATCTATCAATCTTTCTCTCTTGAAAAATTGTTACTTAAATTTTGATTAATTAAATTAAACTTTTAACATAAACTTGAAATGACTTTAAAATAAAAATAACAAATAAAATATTAAATCAACACTTACTTTAACATTTTTATATTAATTTCTATTATATTAAAAATATGTATTTATTTAATATAATACAAGAAAAAAAAACTATGTTCAATATCTTCAAATTATTTTTCTTTTCTTTTTTTTTGTATTCTTTCAACTAGTGAAATGTGAATGGAAAATAATAGAACACCAAGTATATATATATATATATATAGAAAGAATATTGAAATAGATTCACATGTATAAATTTAATATCAAGCTTTGCAATAGGTTATTCTCAATAGATTCAATTTCATATTCCCCTTATAAAATGAAAGTTCAGCCCGATATCGAGAATTCGATCGATGAGAATAGCCATATTTTAATTCACGAATCGAGTCACAACCTTATCGTTGAAATATTTTTCTTATAATACTATCAGATAAGCATACGCTATCGGAAAAATATTTTTTTTCTTTGTATACGTCTATACATATATATATACGTCTGTAAATATATTTATGTGTAACGTGTAATGTTCGTAAATTTTATTCAAACCATTATGTCATTTAAAATAAAATCAATTGAATTATTGAGAAGTTAAATTTACTATCACGAATATGATTACGAGAGATAAGGAATAGAGTTTAAAAAAAAAAAATCCCTAGAAATTTATATATGATTAGAATTGTTAATACGTGATCGTAAAAACACAGACACGTACTTTCAAATCGAACGTCTATGTATATATATATATGAACGTATAAACTAAACTATAAAAATTTTGGGCCTCACGGTTCATCGGGTTTCGTTCGAAAAGGTACAACTCACATTAGAAAAAATTAAATTATTAGAATACTTTGAATTCTACATTGATAAAGTGGACAATCTGGCTATTGAATGTTTTCAAATCCGATCATAGAAGTGTATTATAGATAAATGAAATTTATGATAGTTGTAAACAATTGAAACGAATCAAAGAATTGCTATTGTTCGATAATAAAATTAATAAATTATTACTTTAGTATTTTTAATATTGAAAATAATTTTCTATTATAAATAGAATTTCATTGTAAAACTCAATACGAACTGATCTATTAATCTAATTAATTTCTAATACAATAAATTAATTATTTAAAATGTAATCATTATTTTATAATTATTTTTTTATTATTTATTTTGTTTTTTTTTTGGTCTACTTTATTGTATTTTTAGTTTTAATTTTGCATTGCACAATACAATCATACAATTTTTATTTGTATAGATTATATAGAAATTTTTTTTTTAATTGCAGAATTATATATATATATATATATATATATATATATATATATATATATATATATATATAATAGATTTTATTAATTAATGTTGCATAATAGATAATAATATTATTTTTTTTTTTTGAAGCTAGAAAAGAACCAATAGGTTTCTGGTTAATGACTAACGACCAAGAGAAACCCTCGAACCGTTGAGCATAGTTATTGTTGGCTCTAGTAACCAAAGACGAATATATAGGGGTCGATGATTATAACGTTCTCTCATGTTGGTAATATTATGTTCAACGCTAATTCTAAAACAGTGGTTCTCCGTTCATAAATAAAACAAATATACGATAAACATATTATCAATCAAATCAAATCATTTAACATAATTAAAAAAACAAATGATCCCAAATGAATTCATTAAATCAATCTTATTCCTAATTTTCCAAAAAAAATAATCGAAGAAAAAGGAGTCTCGTACTTTGAAGAAAAAAAAAACAAAAAATAGAAATAGTTTCATTGAATGAAAAAAAAAAAAAGAAAAGAAAAGTGTACGTACGTACGAGTACGAGGTACTTTTCTAGAAAGACTCCCTTGAAAACGTGAAAGCTAAAAATAACAGGACGATTAGAAGGAGAGTTGGAAAAAGAAATATTTAGAATCTGTTAGAAAAGACTTGAGAAGAAATGAGAGTGAAATAAAAAAAAATAAAAAAAAAATAAAAACAAAAAAAAAGAAAAGTATGTTCTATTTCTTTCCAATGATTCAAAAGTACTGTTTCACTTGTTACTTGTTTTTATATATATATATTTTATTTTTTTCAATCTATTTTCTTCTATCAACCTTTTAAACAAAAATAAAATAAAATTAAATTAAATTAAAATATGTACAATGTACAATAAAAATAATATATAAATTAATAGTGAAGCTTTGAACATTCATATGAAGATTTATTTAAAACCTAAAAACGTGTAAGAGCAAAAATAAATTAAATTAAATTAAATTAAATTAAATTAATTTAAATTAAATTAAATTAAATTAAAATATGTGCAATGTACAATAAAAATAATATATAAATTAATATTGGAACTTTGAACATTCATATAAAGATTTAGTTAAAACCTAAAAACGTGTGAGAGCAAAAATAAATTAAATTAAATTAAATTAAATTAAATGAAAATATGTGCAATGTATAATAAAAGAAAAAATAATAAATAAATTAATATTGAAACTTTGAACATTCATATAAAGATTTAGTTAAAACCTAAGAACGTGTAAGAGCAAAAATAAAATAAAATAAAATTAAATACAAATAAAAATATGTACAATCTAAACAAAAAATAATACATAAAATTAATAATGAAACATTTCAACATTTGTATGAAGATTTAGTTGAAACGTAAGAACGTGTGAGAGCCTTTGTAATAAGGAAAAGCACGTAGAAGGTCTTTAACGATATAAACGTGTGCATGATGAGGATAGTTGTGCTCGTTAGAGGTCAGGTGGGGGTGAGTTAACGGATTAATAACGCCTGGCACGAGCCTAATCAGCCGGTGTAGAATTTACAACATATATGGTTGGGTGCTAGGTGCCTGCCATACACCGTTTCTCTTCTCTTCCTTCATCCTCCCTCTCTCTCTCTCTCTCTCACACACACACTCTCTCACTCGTTTATACAGAACCCATAGAGAAAGAGAGAGAGAGAGAAAGAGAAAGAGGAACCCCATAGATCCCATAACAATATCATATTCGCCAGTTGTATGTATACTGGTACGGTCAACGTTCCTCTTCCCTTCCACCCTAAGTTATTAACCTCTAAGGTTACCACCACAAACTACCACCCTATAGCCATTGCTGACATAAGCCGTACTTAATTACTAGAAAAGCTTAACCCCTCGGCTTTAAGTCCCGTACACACAATGTCAAGCTTTATGGCTGACCCGAAACGTGACTCTTTTCGACCATTTCAAATCCTTCCTCCTATTATAATGCATCCTTTAACCACCATTGCTCGTTACCAACTAATAAATGACTATTATTATCCTTATTTATTTTTAACATACACCATAAGTTTTATTCATATATTTATATTTCAAGTATCGTTTAACTATCGATAATTATTACAATCAATTTAATTACAAACGTTAGGAATAATTGTAAAAAGGGAATAATGTGATTGATTATTTAAAAAATATATATATATATATAATTGTGTTTGTTAAATAAAATCAATAAGCAAATAGAATAATAATAATTTATCAAATTAATTTATTATAGTCACAATAAAAAAGAAAGAAAAAAATATAAAAATATAATTATACAAATATGTTTGAATTGCAGCAATGAAAAATGACTAACAAAAATATAAAAAATAAACCAACAATTCATTAAAAAAAAAAAAATATTAAAAGAATGTATATAATAAAAATAATATAAAAAACTCGTTGGAAAATAGGATAATCGTCGTGAAAGATTTAAGCTTTTCGTTGTTAACGAGCCGACAAAGTGCAAAAGAGAGAAAAGGGTTGGAAAAAGGGATTGCCGATAAGACGCGTGTTTACCGTAGCACGAGTTTAACATCGTCGAAGGTTTTCGTAGGGCGTAGACGAAACGTTCAGAGAAATAGTAAAAGAGAGAAAACGAGATAGAGAAAGAGAGAGAGAGAGAGAGAGAGAGAGTAAGAGATCTCGGCAACTGCGCAACGCTGTTGAGTGCAATAAAGATAGCCGTTTAGCTTGCAGTAGCGCGAAAGTCAGGACCTGGTGAAAACTTTAAATTGGAAAAGTTTTGGCCGTGCGTCTCCGAGCGTAGGCGCCGCTAGCACTCGAGTCAAATTCGAAAGCTGGATAAAGGTTGCAGGATGTTCAAAAAATAAGCGCTCCTTTCGATCATACCACTCTCATTCCTCTCTCATTCAACGAAACGCACTACCATTTTTTTGTTTCTTTACCTTCTCGTTATATACATATTATTACTTTTCTATTTTTTTGTTGTTTTTTGGCATTGCAACACTAAACTTTAGTTTCTTAAAGAAAATAATTAAGTTACCTGATATAATATCTTTTAATTTTCTGCAAATATTGGGACGACTAAGTTTTCGTGTGTGATCTCCACGATAAGAACGACTGAACAGTAACAGCATTCTATTTTGTATATACATAAGACTTCTTATTTTTCTTATTAAAAGAAGTGTAATAAAAAGAGTGTCAGATAGACAGAAACAGTGAGAAAGAAAGAAAATTTGTGAGATGTGAGAAGGAGTGAGAGAGAGAGAGATAGAGGAAGAATAAGAAATCAAAACACTCGACATATAGGCTATTATAAGTGTGTATGTATGTATATTTGCAGGTATTTCTCGAGTCGACGACAAAACGTAAACAGCCGATAACATAGGTATAATAGCCGAGCATTCAACACTCCCAAGGTCTCCTCAACCAAGGTTACGTAGTAACGTACTTCGTATTTGCCTTCTATCTTTCAACGAGACAACATTAACGAAACTGAGGCATATTAAATTATTTAATAATTTTATTTCTGACGTTATCGTTTTGATTTTAATAGTTTAACAAGTTTTTCATTGCATAGAATGATTTAAAAACGGGTTTATTTTTTATGTTACTCTTTATTGAATTTGCTGATACAATTACTGTTTTATTTAGACAACTTTAATGATTTTTAATTATTATTTTTACTAACATTAAATACTTGGTATGTAATTAACCAAGCAGATAGTTGCATACTTTGATAAATTTCACAAATATTTAATAACTATTACTTTTAATTATGTCAATTCTCATAGATTATTAAATTATTTCTTTTTATTTACCATTGAATATTTTATCAAAAATATTCAATGGTTTTAATGTGTGCTCTGCCTTCATAAATGATTTACAGGAAATATTGTAATATAATCTTTAGTATGTTTCAGATTTTTTATTAAATTTTATTTTATACATCGTCATCCTAAGGGTAGGATACCCATCCTGCAATCATCAATGAAGATTAAAAGTAAGTATATTTTCGTATCATACATTTCTATGATAATTTCAATGGGTTTTTATTACGACGATGACATTAATTGTTCTTTTTCTTTTTCTGTTTCAGAAGATCATTGCAATCGTGCGTGTAGGCAATGAAATACTCGTGTGTTGTATCGTGTATGCAAGTCGAGTGATATTAATAATTCCCCATACAAAGTTTGAAAACAGGCCCTTGGATGGCCAATCGCCGGGCAAAGGATGACAACTAACGGCCGATCATTGACGTTTTCTAATAGCCCATAGAGGGCTCAATATCCAAATGATAACCCCGGCCCATTAATGGTAATTGATCATTGGCCGATTAATAATAGTTGATCATCGGCCCATTACCGGCATTTATTATCGGCCCATTACCGGCATTTATTATCGGCCCATTACCGGCATTTATTACTGGCCCATTACCGGCATTTATTACTGGCCCATTACCGGCATTTATTATCGGCCCATTACCGGCATTTATTATCGGCCCATTACCGGCATTTATTATCGGCCCATTACCGGCATTTATTACTGGCCCATTACCGGCATTTATTACTGGCCCATTACCGGCATTTATTATCGGCCCATTACCGGCATTTATTACTGGCCCATTACCGGCATTTATTATCGGCCCATTACCGGCATTTATTACTGGCCCATTACCGGCATTTATTACTGGCCCATTACCGGCATTTATTATCGGCCCATTACCGGCATTTATTATCGGCCCATTACCGGCATTTATTACTGGCCCATTACCGGCATTTATTATCGGCCCATTACCGGCATTTATTACTGGCCCATTACCGGCATTTATTATCGGCCCATTACCGGCATTTATTACTGGCCCATTACCGGCATTTATTATCGGCCCATTACCGGCATTTATTACTGGCCCATTACCGGCATTTATTACTGGCCCATTACCGGCATTTATTATCGGCCCATTACCGGCATTTATTATCGGCCCATTACCGGCATTTATTATCGGCCCATTACCGGCATTTATTACTGGCCCATTACCGGCATTTATTACTGGCCCATTACCGGCATTTATTACTGGCCCATTACCGGCATTTATTATCGGCCCATTACCGGCATTTATTATCGGCCCATTACCGGCATTTATTATCGGCCCATTACCGGCATTTATTATCGGCCCATTACCGGCATTTATTATCGGCCCATTACCGGCATTTATTATCGGCCCATTACCGGCATTTATTATCGGCCCATTACCGGCATTTATTATCGGCCCATTACCGGCATTTATTACTGGCCCATTACCGGCATTTATTATCGGCCCATTACCGGCATTTATTATCGGCCCATTACCGGCATTTATTACTGGCCCATTACCGGCATTTATTATCGGCCCATTACCGGCATTTATTACTGGCCCATTACCGGCATTTATTATCGGCCCATTACCGGCATTTATTATCGGCCCATTACCGGCATTTATTACTGGCCCATTACCGGCATTTATTATCGGCCCATTACCGGCATTTATTACTGGCCCATTACCGGCATTTATTATCGGCCCATTACCGGCATTTATTATCGGCCCATTACCGGCATTTATTATCGGCCCATTAATAAAATTTATTATCGGCCCATTAATAAAATTTATTATCGGCCCATTAATGGTAGTTGATCATTGGCCGATTAATGGTAGTTGATCATCGGCCGATTAATGGTAGTTGATCATTGGCCGATTAGTGGGCCCAGCAATGGGCCACGTACTATTCAAATTATTAGCCCATTAACATCATCATAATTTAATAATCTATATATCATCATTTTCAAACAGTTATATATTTCTCTATGTCTGATCCCCCGAAAAATATACCTGACAATACGAAGGATTATACAGATTACAATAAAAAAAACTGCTTGAATAAACATTGAAAGAGAAAGGGATTGAACAAGATAAGAGTCGGCCGTGCGCGCCGAACGCTCAGGAAAGCGGTCCGAGGTAGTTACGTTCAGGCACAAAAAATGTAGTTAGAGACATCGGATCTTTTTGAAATTTTAACACAATATTTCTACATATATATACATTCGAAAAATGATAAAAAAAAAAATAAATTTTTTTAAATTGCAGAGTAGAAGGTCCCCTTAATACTAGATTTGTTCACTATTGTTTTGTTTACTAATTTTTAAAAAATTTACAAACATTGTTTGAATGAAAAAGTGCATAGAAGAGAGGAATTATTATTTACGTGTATTTCATTATAGCATTAAGAATTAACATATATTAAAAATTAAAGTAATATTTGCATTTTATAAATATATATGTAGCAAGAAAGTTTGAAATGAATCTAGTGTTAATTGAATTAACTTCATGTGATGCAGTTTCGCAGTCATTGTTTGTGCATAGTCATCGTCATCCTAAGGGTAGGAGACCCATCGTGCATTCATCGTGCATTCATCAAAGTGAGTATATTTTTATATTAAATAATTCCTCAAAAATTTTATTGCTTTTCTGTAATACTAATGATGTTAATAGTATTGTTTTTTATTTCTGTTTTAGATTGCAATGGCTCATATGTGGTAATCAAAGTAGTGATTATAGTGGTATCATCAAACTGCGTGCAATGCAGTTTTTGAATTAGTTGTAGAATCAGTGATCGGGCGAGTAATAAGTTAAAATCAAACGCGAATTAGAGTCAGTGTTGTTCGTCGTATAATAAAATGTCGGTTTCGCGATAAGAAACTCATTTATAGTTTCTTATTTTCGTTTATATTGCGTTATTAAATTCACGCGAGGTGTGCATCACCATGATGCCATTGAGCTGCATCCCATTGGAATGCATTGTAAGTATTCATTTTTATTTACATTTTATTCGATTTTATTTGATATGATTTTGGATAATATTCCTGATAACTTATCATTTTGTTCTATTTTATTTTACAGATATAACCATGGATTCTCTTCCTTTCAAAGATGTTGGATGAATTCTTCGATGGATCATCTACAACAGCAAATCGAGGAATAGTATGATCGTCAATCCAGAATACTTGCTGCAAAGTAGGAGTGTTTTGGAGCCATCGTAGAACTTCTAATGCTAACTGTTCATATTTCACATATGTGATATATAACAGTTGGTAACGAGTGAGTAAAAAATGTAAAACCCCTCCGTTATCAATTATTAAATAAATTATTGATATAATCACATAAATAATTCCATCTTTGGAATAACTCATGAGAACTCTATATTCTATTATTTATTTCATTCAGAATAGATTTTCTTGTCTTATCGGTTAAATTCACTTAATACTAGTACATATAATTAATTCACTTTCTTTTATTATTCGTGTTTTCCTGACATTCGCTTAGTTAAGTAGAACATTTATTTAATCATTTTCGTGTCAAGAAAATATGTAAAAATTATTTCACATTTCTTCATGACTACTTTATCAATCGTAAATTTCAATATGTACTACGATATTCCAAATAAACAAGTATTCCTACATACTTATTCATTTCGGATAGATTCCAGTAGTTAGTTTAGTGATATCTCAAAACCTAGTTCTTTATTTATAACAGTTAACTTAGTTTTCTGTTAGATAATTATCACGTAATTCGGGTGAAAGTTATCTTACGAGGAGTGTATTCAAACTCTCATAATTTCTACCATATATATAAAGAATAGAAACTTATGTGTCATAGAAACAAAGTATAGCCCATATTTACAAAACAAATTTAAAATATAAATATGAAAAAATGCGGAACCAAGTAAAACACGGGTATCCTATCTCTCTCCTTGTCTTTGATTATTTTTATTGTTTTTTTTTTTTTTTTTTTTTTATCTTTTTCAAACAGTTACTTTGAAATATTTCACAACGTTGTCCGTCGAGTAACGCGGACTTCTGTGCTATCAGGTTCTATCGGTTAGGTGAAAGTAATAAACGTAAGTCATACGTTCGGTGATCATAAATACTCGATATTAACGTTGATACGCTGAAATTAGCATAACGGCCGGTGTGCTACCAGTCAACGAAGTTTACTTGTGGAAACACAGATAGCCTTTGTGTATGCATTCGTTAAAGAAAAAGAAGAAGGATGGATAGATCTACTGAATAACAGAATAGGAGAGAAAGAGAAAGAGAAAGAGAGAGAAAGAGAGAGAGAGAGATAGGAATATCGTTTATATCATTTCACCGCATCGATCGGAATGGTGAACGTGTGTATATGACTTCATGATTCTATACGGGTTCGCAAATCAATCGTTATATCGTTGATACGCGATTCTAAAGCCGGATTCATAGTGAATACGACACGACGAGTAAAGGAAACATAAAAAATATAATAAATATTCTTTTAACCGTGAGAAAATACACAATCCGGTTTGAAAAATTATTGACTTGTTCGTAAAGCAATTTCATTATCTCAATATTAATCGATACCTTATCTTAATTTAAATCTACAAAATAATTTGAGAATTTAGCACGAGTTATTTTCAAAAGGGTTCGTTCATTCGTGGGATATCATCTTATTGCATTTCGTTTATAGTTGCAGTTTCGATTAAGTTTAGTTTTGTTATTTTATCACAAATGGAAAATCAAAGTTTCGATTGGGTTTTTTTTTTTATGTATTCTTATGGTTAATTACTATTTTATTCTGAGTAGAAATAATATCGTTTAATTGTGAACAAAATAAATATCAAATTGTTATTGGTTTTATATTATTATTGATAAGATTACAAAAATAAATTATTTCTATTAGAAAACGATTGACGATAATAACGGATGGGAAGATTATTTATAGAAATGTTTATAAAATATTGAAATCTTAATGCTTAGTTGAAATAACTCAACCTTTCACATTCAAAACTATCTTTGTATCCAAATTAATGACTTTTAATAATTTCGTAGAAATGATTTTAGTTGAAGATGCACTTTTTTCTTTTGAAAACCTAATTATAAAGAAGTTTGAAATAATTTCAAATTAATTATTATTATCATCATCATCATCATTCAGAATTAACCCAATTACGAATTATATTAACAAATATAAACAAATACCAAAATCGGGACGGTGTAATCGTTCGTGTCAACATTTCGATAAGATAATGAAAAATAATTTCAATTATTAATTAATATTGCAATAAAGAAAACAATTGGTTAATCAAACGTTTAATAAGTTTTGATTAGATTGAAAATGAATTGATTGAATGATATATCAAATAATATTGTAGTATAAAAGTTAGATGTAAAATTTGGTAAAAACTGTTACACGAATTACACTTCCGATCGTGTTTTCCTCTTTGGATTTGATGATATAAAGTTTCGCGACATGAGCGTGCCCAACGTAATTTGCTTTCGTTTCGAGTAACGTATGTTATGTATAATTAGAACAGTTAATTTGCATAGTCGCCCGACGAGAGATCCGATCTAAGTTAAAACCAAGCTCTCTGCTCTCTGCCATGGTTTAAACTGTTTCCGTGTTCCATGGATCTTTCAATCGTTCGATCTAATGATTTCATTTCGTTTCATTTATTAACAATTTATTGATACATTCGTACATTTAATTTATCAAATGAATTATATTATTATTCCAAAGTATTCATTAATATATATATATATATATATATATATATATATATATATATATATATATATATATATATATATATATGTATGTGAATGTTTTTGTTTTGGTTTGTTTCAATATTATTGTATTTATAAATTTCAATTACATTAAAATTTCAATTAAATGTAATTAAATTTAAATCAAATATTATTATATATTATATATATTTTTGTTTTGTTTTGTTTAGTAATATTATTATATTTATAAATTTAAATTATATTAAAATTACATATTAAATAAATTACAATTAAATATTATTATTGTATTATATATTATATACATATGTGTATGTTATATAAAGATTTTTGTATTATTATATGAAATTATTATTAAATTTATTATTATATAATAATTTATTATATTATTATATAAAAATATAATTATAAATTAAAATTATATAAAATTATTATTAAATTAGTAGAAATAATTTGATATAATAATACAAAATTATATATAACATTTAAATTTGATATAACAATAAAATAATAATTTTTCTTTCTACATCTTTCAATTCTTATTATTATTATTTTTAATTTCTACATATTATTTCTAATATATTTTAATTATTAATTAATATAATTAAATATATAAATATAATAATTATATTATATATGTATTATATTTTAATATTATTATAAATTATTATTAATAATAATAATAATGGATAGTACGATTTAAAATGATCAATATTATCAATTTAACTTTTAAACGATTTAAGAGGAGGAAGATTTTCTAGATTTTATTGATACGTTTAATAAATTAATTATCAATTATACCTTCTCGAGAATAACTACGTAACAGTTAGATGCTTGTCAATTTCATGGAATAGACGAGATCGTATGATATTAGCAATTCATATGCCATTCGTAATTTTATCTTCATCATAAACACATCGATTCTTTCTAAGGAAAACACATTCATCATCGTACAACTGATTTCATAACATTTTAGTCGTGGAAAGATCGTACTAGTCAAGTAACTATACACATACACACACACACACACACATAAATTATATACATATATCTATGAATATATCCTTATGTATGTATACATGCATGTATATGAATGTATGAATGTATGAATGTATGAATGTATGAATGTATCGTAAGTACCTACGTGCTGTGTGCCGTCGATGACTTTAATCGACGAAGCCAGCCGGTTTAGTTGCGCCATATTAGTCAACGATGCACTTTAGTTTTACACGAGGAAACCTTCCTCTAATGGACGCTTATCGTTCGGCATAAGAAATATTGTATTAATATCTGCCTCCAGGGAATTTACTTGGAATTCTCCATCTCCGAGAATTCATTCCAGTCATTTGCTTGTTCTTAACTCCCCACTCCACCCCCCACCCGACCCCCCCCCAACCACCCCACTCATTTTTACTTTTTTTCGTCTTATTTATTTATTTATTTATTCATTCTTTGATTTAATTCGTTTCATTTTAATTTTTTCCTTTTAGATCATATATCGTCCAATAATAAAAAATAAATAAAAATAAAAATAAAAATAAAATTATTGATTTTAATTAATGAGAATAATAATATTAATAAACAAAACAAATATATGTATATGTGTGTAATATGTAATAATATTTAATTTTAATTTGATTATATTTAATTTATAAATTTACATTTATTAAATTATATAATTTGAAATTCATAATAATAATAATAATAATAATAAAAATTAAAATATAATAAAATAATATAATATAAAAATATAAAATATAAATAGAAATATATATATATATATATAAAATGATAATTAGAAATTTAAAAATAAAAAATAAGAATTGAATGACGTAGAAAGAAAGATTATTAATTATTATTATATAAAATTGTTATTTTATATATAATTAAATTTATATAAAAAATTATTTTTTCTTTTTTGGTTATATAAAAATATTTAAATACTAAATTCAATGTATCTATTATTAATCGTACCATCTATTATTAATAATAATAATAATAATAATAATAATAATAATAATAATACTAATAATAATTAAATATTAAAGTATAATAAACACAATAACAAGGAATTTAAAAAAAAAAAAACAAAAAACAAAAAGACATTGCAAGAAAGATTATAAATTATTATTATTAATAATATAATTAAATTTATGTATATATATATATATATATATTATATTTTAAAACATAAATACACTAAATTAAATTTATGATTAATTCATAATAATAAAAATGATTCAAATCATCGTTATTCAAATTACACACCCACATATCCATGAGATTTATAATTAAACCGATCAATAAATACATTCTGAAAAACAGATAAAAAGATAAGTATCAATATACGTCTGGTGTATTTCCGCTGATAATTTCATAACTCCGATGTATATTTTTATGGTATGAATGTTTCTCATGTTCATGTACATATCTAATTATATGTGTTGGTATGTAATATATGAATTTATCGACAAAGTACATGACGCATTATCGTTCTATCATCGAGATCCATAAATCCTCCATGAAATCGCATTTTCACATAAATTATGGAAATGTCACTACCGTTAGCGTTAATATAAATCAAAGAAACTGTCCGTGTTTGAAAACACAAAAAAAAAAAACCAAACAAAAAAAGAAAAACCGCACAATGCAAGGGAACGCAATATATGTACGTGCGTGTATATATAATTATACATATGATTACTTGGAGTATATTAGTGTAAATCAAAGCGCAAATGCCGCTATTTCTCTCTCTCTCTCTCTCTCTTTCTTTCTATCATTTTATGTTTGTTTTTTTATATATATCTCTCTCACTCTTTCACACTCTTTATGTTTCCACGATTATTTGCGCAATCGATCCCTACGATATGATACAATCTCAACTCGGAGAGGTCACTTGTAAGAATTCGAGTTTCCTTAACGTTGTTGCTATCGCGATCTTACATTAGGTATATAAATTTATTGAAAGGTGACCTCTAACTATTGAGCTCAATAATTATTGTCACGGATATATCGAGAATCGGGCTAACGTAATAATTTATTTCTAATTTTTTTTTTTTTTTTTTGTTAAACCTACGTAAAAATGCAAATAATGCAAATAATGTGTTTATGAGTTATATTAATACGTTGAGCTCGCCACGTCAGTCATCGATGACTGACATTAGACTTTTCGTATAGGCCACGTCAGTCATTTATGACTGACACGTTCAAAATATTTTTTTTGTTCAATACAAAGTAACGCCTGTGGGGCCTGACAAGAATTGTCCTTAAGAATTCGCATGACGCTCAACAACGTGTTTTAATGAGAAAAGAATTGTCTTTTTTTTATGTATATATATATATATAAGATAAAACGTATTTATAAAAATTGATTTTCTTCTTTGATGTATTCCGCGTAATTAAGTTTGATATATCATCGAACGTGATGATACCTTAATATGGTCACAATTATTATTATTATTATTATTATTTTTACTATGATCTAAGTAGCAATTACGTCGTAATATATGCGATCGTGTTGTAATAAATAATGTTTTAATACATAAATAAGAAATATCGATATAATTAGTAATTTATTCGTTCGATTTGATTTAATCCATCCTTTGAGAAGTTTCCATTGTAGAAAAAAAAAAAAAAAAAAAAAAAAGAAAAATAGAAAACATCGAATAGGAGGAGAATTAATTCAACGAGATTGTTGTTGACTCACGTGTGTTAGTAAAAAGGAAAAACAACGCGTTATTAATGCTAATGATAATTAAAATTTGAATCATGATCAATCTCGTAAATGTATTAATAAAAGATTCTCTCTCTCTCTCTCTCTCTCTGCTAGAATTATATATATATATTTTTTTTTCCACATCATAAATAAATGTAAATAAATGTGTTTATCGAGAAATGGAATAATAACATTTCGCTGAGACGTAAATTCCCATTAAAATTCTGAACGATTAAACTATTATATACTTTGTTTATATAAAATCATCTAAAGGATTCTCGAAAAATAATTACTATACCGGGTATATGATTATTTCCATTTGTCATTTGTTGTATTAATTGAAAGCAATCGTTATTGTATTTTATAAATTAATTTCAATCGGTTTTAGTGGAAATCATGAAAAATTCCATATCAAAATTGATTGCTTATTATGTGTGTTATGTCGTTTAAAAAAAGGAATGTAAATTCTGAGAAAAAAAAAACAAAAAAAATTCCATCTAATGTAAAGCTCGTCGTTTCACTTCTACTTTGTTTGCAACCAAACCAAACGAAAGGACGAAACGTTATCGTATTTTATAAATTAATTTCAATCGGTTTTAGTGGAAATCATTGAAAAATTCCATATTAAAATTCGGTCGCTTATTATGCGTCTTATGTCATTCAAAATTAATTCTAAATTTGAAACAAACAACAAATTACATTTAATGTAAAGCTCCGTTTCTCTTCAACTTTGTTTGAAACGAAACCAAACGAAACGAAACGAAACGAAACGAAACGAAATGAAATGAAACGAAATGAAACGTAATGAAACGAAATGAAACGAAATGTTTACACAGATACATTTCTCATAGAAATATATCCGGTTAGAAAATTGAAATGCTTAAAACTAAATTTAAGAATTGTTGTCTGTGATATTGAAGCAGTGTCTCCTAACACGGTGGTTGCAGTCTGGATGAGGGCGTTGTAAGAGGGAAGTTAGTCCTTAATTTATTCGGTCCACTCTTGTAGTAGACCGGTGGACTGATGCAACGGCAATGCAATTATTATCAGCTTATTATTATATAATTGGGAGACTGCAGTTAATGAGACCTCTTGAGACAGACGGGACAACCGAGTCGAGCATTGAAGAATCATCCATTTTATTTGCCAAAGCATTAATTGACGGGAACTAGCTGGAATTGCAGTAGCAACAGCAACGTTTCAGGATGCAACGTGACGAACAACCACCACCACCATCATCATCATCATCATCATCATCATCATCATCATCACCACCGTTGTTTGTATAATAAATGAATAAATTCCCCCTTTAGATTCTTTTAAAGGATATCCTTTCGAACGAATTACTTTCGATGGTTTCGTTTAAATTAAAATCAACAAAAAAGACAAGAAATCGAAATGGGCGGGAGGGGAGGGGAGTGGAGGGGGAGGGGGAGGGGTTAGACTTCATCTACTTGCTATCTTGAAACTAGTCGTTTTATGGATAAAAAATGTACGTACTAGTCCTAAGGTGTTGCTTCATAAGTAGGAAAAAAGGAAAAAAGAAATAAAGTCAACTAAGAACACTCTTTCTCTTTCTCTCTCTCTCTCTCTCTCTCTCTCTCTCTCACTCACTCTCTTTCGTAAAGATGAAATCGTGTCTTGCATAGCTTCATACCTCGAATAGAAGAAGAAGGGAAAAAAAGTAACTTGTAGCAACAACAACAACAAAAAAAACACCGAGAAATAGAGAGATGATGGGAGGGGGGATTAGGGGGGTTAGGGAGGGGTAGGGTAGGGAGATAGTAGGAAAGGGAAAGGGGAAAATCTTCTTATTGCCGGCAGTGCAATAAAAGCCGTAACATTTGTTAGTAACAAAAATAAACCGGCCACCGGTGGTCAGGTGCGATCGGGTGCTTTGGTATAAGCAAAGAAGAAGAAAAAAAAACAAAAAAGGAAAAAAAACCCCCATAAGAAAAATTCCGTTTCTAAAGCCCAATTACTCGTGTCATTACACTTCTGGATTCCAGAGACAAGTGCGAGGTAAGAGAAGTTGGTTACCTAGCGTCCTGCCAGAGTGTAACTCTCGTACGTACTTTAATACTTCGTTTCTTTTAAACGAGACGAGACGAGAGGTGAGGTGAGGTGAGGTGATGTGAGAAGGAGGAGGAGAAGGAGGAGAAGGACGAGGAGGTATCTGCTTATGTAGAAGCGGTTTTCAAATCTGGTTAATCCTGATAGGCGATTTTGTAATCCATAAACGTCTCTGATATGGCGCGTGATCTAATTCCATTTATGGTTATAAACTGCAACAACTGCCCTTGCAGGTGATGCCTGGTTGTTAAACGTAAAACTAAAAGACGTACGTACGTACGTACAACACTGAATTGCGACAGTATTCTAACGTTTAAATGCGTTTCACTTGATTTTCTAATTTTTTTTTTTTTTGTTTCTAAATTTCTTATTAAAATTAATTGTCGTTTATGTAATATATCTATCTATATATATATATATATATATATATATATATATATATATGTGTGTGTATTATAGGAATTAGAAGTAATTTTCAAATGATGTAAGTATCTCAATATTTTTTTTATATTATGTATTAATTCATAAATATCAAATTATATAAATTTAATTAAATAAATTAAATATAATAAATTAAATATATGTAGATACATGTGTGTATTTATAATTGTTATTATTGTTCTCCCTCTTATGGGTTTGAGAGAATATTTTTCTAATTATAATAATAAAATTAGTTGTAATATATATTTTAAAAGATATTATCCACGAAAGCCACTATAGTGGCATATAGTTTCTAAAATGTTAATAGACTGTTGACAAAACTTATTCTGCAATACACAGGGGATATTTTAACGTTCAATACAAAGAAGTACAATAGAATTATAATTTACTATAATAATTAATAATAAAATTTGGTATATAATATATTTAAAAATATATTAATATATATATATATGTTATATTTTTTTTATTCCAACAAAAAAGATAGAACGATGTATTATACACCCCCCCCCCCCCCCCCCCAAAAAAAAGAAAGAAAGAAAAAAGGGATTTAAACGAAAAATAATTATAGAAGACAATCGTCTTCATAAAGAGACAAAGAAGAAGAAGAATAAGAAGGATTGAGGATATAAAAGAGAAGTTTGCTCTGGCACGTGAAAATCTTTAATTCGTGGTAGAAAGGGTTAATGAGCAAAGGAAAGGTAGTCGCGTAAAGATACTACACGTACGCGTTCTTCTCATCGTCGTTGTCGTCGTCGTCGGTAGGTCCCTTCTGTCTTTCTCCCTTTCTCATTCCCTAGAAGAGAAAGAGAAAGATAGTAGTGTCTCTGAGAATCGAGTTAGGTCGGGTTAGGTATATTGCTGAATTGAGGAAGGCGGTCTTACAAAGCGCCCCGTAAATCCGCGCCAGGTTCGACACCCGACATTCTCTCCGTTTTATTTCTCTCTCTCTCTCTCTTTCTTCCTTTCTTTCTTTCTTTCTTTCTTCACTGGACCCCTTACACTCTCTCTTTCTTTCTCACTCACTGTTTCTGTTTTCAAGACACTACTACAATCCGCGTGGAGTACGTTTTAAAGCATTAAAAATAATAGGAGGTGGGACAAGAGACTTTTGCTTTTCGGGATTGGGGACTGAAGATATGCTGGGAGCACACTGGTAACACAAACAACAACAACACACAACACATATAAACCCAGGATCGCGAAATTCTCTGAGAACCTTTTCCATACCCTGAGAATCTCACAACTCTTGATTTATTATTATTTTTATTATTATTATTATTACTTGAGTATCACGTTTATTTCATTCCAATCAATAAACACAAATCCTAATGAGTAGTCGCACATTTATATTATTTAAGTTATAATTATTATATTGTAAGTAACAATTAATACGATTGACTTGTGTGCACCAATGAGATATGGGGCATAGATTTAGCTGAGAAAATTTTCACGTCTTTCCTTTATCTAACCGAGCCACGGGAGCTTGTACGGGTCTGAAATAGCGCAAGTTCATTCCTCTAGGTCAGCTCTATGAAGGAACTTGGCAGAATGCCATATTGGGTGATAACGCGCCGAGTACAATGAGAACTTTAGGAATTGCTACTAACGCTCGTCTACTGTCGCACTAAACAATTGTCTTTCTTTCTCTTATTCTATCTTACTATTGCTATTATCTTTATCTACTATGCCATTTTCTATGACTATTATTATGTTATGTTCAAATATATTATGTTAGTCGCGTTTATTACCAATATTTATATGTAAAAAGTCACCATATAAAAAATTTATTTAATTTTTATTTCGTTTGTATTCAATTTAATTTATATTATTTATTTGTTTGTTTGTTTGTTTGTTTAATGTTAATTTATTGAAAAATATTTAATAGGTTTTAAGGATTGATCTAATACTTGTAAGTTGTTCATTTACTGTCATTTGTTATATCTAATCATCCTAAACAATTTATTTGCTTGAATTTTTTTTTTAGTTCTTTCTATTAAATTTAACTTGTACTATTTATTTTTTATTTGTTGTTAATGTTAATTTATAAAAGAAATATTTAATAGATTGTAAAAAGAATTGATCATTTTGATTTGACTTTTGCAAAAAGTCTGTGTGACTGTGTTTTAAATAATAAACGATATTACTATCTCTTTCTTTCTTTCTTTCTTTATCTGTTTCTTTTTCTTTTGTTCACACACTTGCAGTAGACATTTGTCTTACCAACACCAAATATAAATCCCGAATTTATCATCATCGTTTTATAACTGTGGGGATCTTCACCACTTGTTCCCACCTGGAATATTTTCTTTCTCACTCTAACCCTTGATTCTCTTTGGGATACTACAATCTATTGAAAGAAAGAGCATTAAAACGTTCATCTTTTTACGGCCATTATATAGGCATATATAGGTTGGTAATAGTAGTAGTAGACTCGCCCCTTTCTGAAAAAGCAAACGTCGCCATTATAAACATATACAAATTCGTCAGATGCCGTAGGAAACAATAGGCCGTTTAGCACCCAAGATATATATCATCGTGGTTGCTCGATTCAGCATTGAAAGTAAGGGGAAGGGGGAGGGGGTGGTAAAAGCTTAAGGATTTTATATGTGTGTTGTATGTATACGTCCCATAACACATTTACAAAGTTAATTATTATAAGTTAAATTGTAAATTGATTAACCCATTGACTGTCAGACATATTTAGAGCGCATCTTGCCTCAAATTTGTAATAATATAATAATATTAAGTTACTGATATAATAATATTGTAATGTTATTTACAATAATTGATAATTCATATTTTTTACACCATATATAAATATTTTGTTCAATCTTTGTAATAATTCTTAACGCAAATAACCACTTGTAATTAATCTACAATAAAATTGCAGCACACATTACGAGATATCTCGTAGTTGGCAGTCAATGGGTTAAATAAAACCTACAAAAATTAATAAACCATTGAACACCTAAAATGTTAAATACCGTAGCAATGACTGTACTTTCATCAGCTAATATGTCATCCCCTTTGGTTCGTAGTTTCTCCCAGATATTTGACTTTTAAAAAGAATAATAACCCATTCGAGACAGAGAGTTAAAAAATAAAAAAAAAAAAACCAAAGTATAAAGAGTAAAAGAGATGAAAGACAGTGGGAAAGGGTAAAGGGGCAAAGACAGAATCGAGAAAGGGGAAATAAAGGTGAGATAAGAAGGAAAAAGAGATTTTGAAGTGGGGAAGGAAGAAGAAGAAGAAGAAGAAGAAGAAGAGAGAATCAAGTAAGAATGAGAATGAGAAAGAGAAAGAGAGAGTTGGGTTAAACTGGGCTGTCGTTGGATTGGCCGCGAACGAAGGATCGGGGGATACAAATGGGCAAAACACCGCTCTGTACGGATGCCGCAGGCCCGGTTGCAGGTGGCGCGACCGCCGATAAATATGTCACCGGGCAACACCATGGTGTGGCAGACTACGGCGAGCCGCGCCACTGCATACCACGCCACCACCACCATCACCACCACCATGACCATCACCACCTCCTCTTTCACAACCACCACCACCACCTCCTCCTTTTGGTCAGCATCTCCTCCTCCTCCTCCTCTTCCTCCCTCGTCTCTCTCCTCGACCTTGCTCGTCCTCTCTTTTTTACCACGTTCTCTCTCTCTCTCTCTCTCTCTTTCTCTTTCTCTTTCTGTTCGATTCTTTCTCGCTTCTTTTTTTGACACACCGTTCTCATCCTCTTCTTCTTCTACTTCTTCTTCTTCTTTGGGACCCTACGAGAACCTTTTATACATTTGAATATTATGGAAATGCCGAGAGCAACGAGGAACGTAGATATTCGTATATTGTAAGATAGAATGAGAGGAAAGATAAAAAGAGGGTTTGTGGTTGGTTGGTTGCTTGCTTGGGTATCGGATGGCACGAATGGACGAACCTCGCGAGAAATTCAGGAGCCAGCAAGGAATTGCTCGAAAGAAACTCTTTCTGCTTCTGCTGTTGATTCTACTGTTGCTGTTTGCTGCTGCAACAGCAGCAGCTGGACCAAGATGTCTCTTAGGATACATGCCAGTGAAAGAATTGCAATCTGTGAGAAAAAAAAAAAAAAAAGAAATAAATTTTACAGTAGAGACATATATATTCCAATTATTCTAATTAAAGATTATTTATTGTTCTTTAGTATAAATCGAATAGTATACTTTGAGTGTTTAAACTGTCTGGAAAAAGATTAAGTGGTTGTCCACGTTTATGGTAAATTAAAATAGTTTGTTCAAATATTTGTGTTTAACTTACCATAATTGATGTTTAACTAATAATAAAATTATAGGAATAATATATAATATATATTAATTCTTATAATTTTATTATTAGTTAAACACCAATTATAGTACATATATAGATATAGTAACATTGGATTGGTACTTGTAAACGCACAATTATGCGATTTCTTTCAAATACTTTCTTTCTCTCATTCCCATCCATCCATCCATCCATCCATCCATCCATCCATCCA
>NW_028301169.1:0-5000 GCF_049000335.1 Polistes dominula | reverse complement strand
TTGCGTCAGGGTTGCGTCAGGGTTGCGTCAGGGTTGCGTCAGGGTTGCGTCAGGGTTGCGTCAGGGTTGCGTCAGGGTTGCGTCAGGGTTGCGTCAGGGTTGCGTCAGGGTTGCGTCAGGGTTGCGTCAGGGTTGCGTCAGGGTTGCGTCAGGGTTGCGTCAGGGTTGCGTCAGGGTTGCGTCAGGGTTGCGTCAGGGTTGCGTCAGGGTTGCGTCAGGGTTGCGTCAGGGTTGCGTCAGGGTTGCGTCAGGGTTGCGTCAGGGTTGCGTCAGGGTTGCGCAGGGTTGCGTCAGGGTTGCGTCAGGGTTGCGTCAGGGTTGCGTCAGGGTTGCGTCAGGGTTGCGTCAGGGTTGCGTCAGGGTTGCGTCAGGGTTGCGTCAGGGTTGCGTCAGGGTTGCGTCAGGGTTGCGTCAGGGTTGCGTCAGGGTTGCGTCAGGGTTGCGTCAGGGTTGCGTCAGGGTTGCGTCAGGGTTGCGTCAGGGTTGCGTCAGGGTTGCGTCAGGGTTGCGTCAGGGTTGCGTCAGGGTTGCGTCAGGGTTGCGTCAGGGTTGCGTCAGGGTTGCGTCAGGGTTGCGTCAGGGTTGCGTCAGGGTTGCGTCAGGGTTGCGTCAGGGTTGCGTCAGGGTTGCGTCAGGGTTGCGTCAGGGTTGCGTCAGGGTTGCGTCAGGGTTGCGTCAGGGTTGCGTCAGGGTTGCGTCAGGGTTGGTCAGGGTTGCGTCAGGGTTGCGTCAGGGTTCGTCAGGGTTGCGTCAGGGTTCGTCAGGGTTGCGTCAGGGTTGCGTCAGGGTTGCGTCAGGGTTGCGTCAGGGTTGCGTCAGGGTTGCGTCAGGGTTGCGTCAGGGTTGCGTCAGGGTTGCGTCAGGGTTGCGTCAGGGTTGCGTCAGGGTTGCGTCAGGGTTGCGTCAGGGTTGCGTCAGGGTTGCGTCAGGGTTGCGTCAGGGTTGCGTCAGGGTTGCGTCAGGGTTGCGTCAGGGTTGCGTCAGGGTTGCGTCAGGGTTGCGTCAGGGTTGCGTCAGGGTTGCGTCAGGGTTGCGTCAGGGTTGCGTCAGGGTTGCGTCAGGGTTGCGTCAGGGTTGCGTCAGGGTTGCGTCAGGGTTGCGTCAGGGTTGCGTCAGGGTTGCGTCAGGGTTGCGTCAGGGTTGCGTCAGGGTTGCGTCAGGGTTGCGTCAGGGTTGCGTCAGGGTTGCGTCAGGGTTGCGTCAGGGTTGCGTCAGGGTTGCGTCAGGGTTGCGTCAGGGTTGCGTCAGGGTTGCGTCAGGGTTGCGTCAGGGTTGCGTCAGGGTTGCGTCAGGGTTGCGTCAGGGTTGCGTCAGGGTTGCGTCAGGGTTGCGTCAGGGTTGCGTCAGGGTTGCGTCAGGGTTGCGTCAGGGTTGCGTCAGGGTTGCGTCAGGGTTGCGTCAGGGTTGCGTCAGGGTTGCGTCGGGGTTGCGTCAGGGTTGCGTCAGGGTTGCGTCAGGGTTGCGTCAGGGTTGCGTCAGGGTTGCGTCAGGGTTGCGTCAGGGTTGCGTCAGGGTTGCGTCAGGGTTGCGTCAGGGTTGCGTCAGGGTTGCGTCAGGGTTGCGTCAGGGTTGCGTCAGGGTTGCGTCAGGGTTGCGTCAGGGTTGCGTCAGGGTTGCGTCAGGGTTGCGTCAGGGTTGCGTCAGGGTTGCGTCAGGGTTGCGTCAGGGTTGCGTCAGGGTTGCGTCAGGGTTGCGTCAGGGTTGCGTCAGGGTTGCGTCAGGGTTGCGTCAGGGTTGCGTCAGGGTTGCGTCAGGGTTGCGTCAGGGTTGCGTCAGGGTTGCGTCAGGGTTGCGTCAGGGTTGCGTCAGGGTTGCGTCGGGGTTGCGTCAGGGTTGCGTCAGGGTTGCGTCAGGGTTGCGTCAGGGTTGCGTCAGGGTTGCGTCAGGGTTGCGTCAGGGTTGCGTCAGGGTTGCGTCAGGGTTGCGTCAGGGTTGCGTCAGGGTTGCGTCAGGGTTGCGTCAGGGTTGCGTCAGGGTTGCGTCGGGGTTGCGTCAGGGTTGCGTCGGGGTTGCGTCAGGGTTGCGTCAGGGTTGCGTCGGGGTTGCGTCAGGGTTGCGTCAGGGTTGCGTCAGGGTTGCGTCAGGGTTGCGTCGGGGTTGCGTCAGGGTTGCGTCGGGGTTGCGTCAGGGTTGCGTCAGGGTTGCGTCAGGGTTGCGTCAGGGTTGCGTCGGGGTTGCGTCGGGGTTGCGTCAGGGTTGCGTCAGGGTTGCGTCAGGGTTGCGTCAGGGTTGCGTCAGGGTTGCGTCAGGGTTGCGTCAGGGTTGCGTCAGGGTTGCGTCAGGGTTGCGTCGGGGTTGCGTCAGGGGTTGCGTCGGGGTTGCGTCAGGGTTGCGTCGGGGTTGCGTCAGGGTTGCGTCGGGGTTGCGTCAGGGTTGCGTCAGGGTTGCGTCAGGGTTGCGTCAGGGTTGCGTCGGGGTTGCGTCAGGGTTGCGTCAGGGTTGCGTCGGGGTTGCGTCGGGGTTGCGTCAGGGTTGCGTCAGGGTTGCGTCAGGGTTGCGTCAGGGTTGCGTCGGGGTTGCGTCAGGGTTGCGTCAGGGTTGCGTCAGGGTTGCGTCAGGGTTGCGTCAGGGTTGCGTCAGGGTTGCGTCAGGGTTGCGTCAGGGTTGCGTCAGGGTTGCGTCGGGGTTGCGTCAGGGTTGCGTCAGGGTTGCGTCGGGGTTGCGTCAGGGTTGCGTCAGGGTTGCGTCGGGGTTGCGTCAGGGTTGCGTCAGGGTTGCGTCGGGGTTGCGTCAGGGTTGCGTCAGGGTTGCGTCAGGGTTGCGTCAGGGTTGCGTCAGGGTTGCGTCAGGGTTGCGTCAGGGTTGCGTCAGGGTTGCGTCAGGGTTGCGTCAGGGTTGCGTCAGGGTTGCGTCGGGGTTGCGTCAGGGTTGCGTCAGGGTTGCGTCAGGGTTGCGTCAGGGTTGCGTCAGGGTTGCGTCAGGGTTGCGTCAGGGTTGCGTCAGGGTTGCGTCAGGGTTGCGTCGGGGTTGCGTCGGGGTTGCGTCAGGGTTGCGTCAGGGTTGCGTCAGGGTTGCGTCAGGGTTGCGTCAGGGTTGCGTCGGGGTTGCGTCAGGGTTGCGTCAGGGTTGCGTCAGGGTTGCGTCAGGGGTTGCGTCAGGGTTGCGTCAGGGTTGCGTCAGGGTTGCGTCGGGGTTGCGTCAGGGTTGCGTCAGGGTTGCGTCAGGGTTGCGTCAGGGTTGCGTCAGGGTTGCGTCAGGGTTGCGTCAGGGTTGCGTCAGGGTTGCGTCAGGGTTGCGTCGGGGTTGCGTCAGGGTTGCGTCAGGGTTGCGTCAGGGTTGCGTCAGGGTTGCGTCAGGGTTGCGTCAGGGTTGCGTCAGGGTTGCGTCAGGGTTGCGTCAGGGTTGCGTCGGGGTTGCGTCAGGGTTGCGTCAGGGTTGCGTCAGGGTTGCGTCAGGGTTGCGTCGGGGTTGCGTCAGGGTTGCGTCAGGGTTGCGTCAGGGTTGCGTCAGGGTTGCGTCAGGGTTGCGTCAGGGTTGCGTCAGGGTTGCGTCAGGGTTGCGTCGGGGTTGCGTCAGGGTTGCGTCAGGGTTGCGTCAGGGTTGCGTCAGGGTTGCGTCAGGGTTGCGTCAGGGTTGCGTCAGGGTTGCGTCAGGGTTGCGTCAGGGTTGCGTCAGGGTTGCGTCAGGGTTGCGTCAGGGTTGCGTCAGGGGTTGCGTCGGGGTTGCGTCAGGGTTGCGTCGGGGTTGCGTCGGGGTTGCGTCAGGGTTGCGTCAGGGTTGCGTCGGGGTTGCGTCGGGGTTGCGTCGGGGTTGCGTCAGGGTTGCGTCAGGGTTGCGTCAGGGTTGCGTCGGGGTTGCGTCAGGGTTGCGTCAGGGTTGCGTCGGGGTTGCGTCAGGGTTGCGTCGGGGTTGCGTCAGGGTTGCGTCAGGGTTGCGTCGGGGTTGCGTCGGGGTTGCGTCAGGGTTGCGTCAGGGTTGCGTCAGGGTTGCGTCGGGCAGGGTTGCGTCAGGGTTGCGTCGGGGTTGCGTCGGGGTTGCGTCAGGGTTGCGTCAGGGTTGCGTCAGGGTTGCGTCAGGGTTGCGTCGGGGTTGCGTCAGGGTTGCGTCAGGGTTGCGTCAGGGTTGCGTCGGGGTTGCGTCAGGGTTGCGTCGGGGTTGCGTCGGGGTTGCGTCAGGGTTGCGTCAGGGTTGCGTCAGGGTTGCGTCAGGGTTGCGTCAGGGTTGCGTCAGGGTTGCGTCAGGGTTGCGTCAGGGTTGCGTCAGGGTTGCGTCAGGGTTGCGTCAGGGTTGCGTCAGGGTTGCGTCAGGGTTGCGTCGGGGTTGCGTCAGGGTTGCGTCAGGGTTGCGTCGGGGTTGCGTCAGGGTTGCGTCAGGGTTGCGTCAGGGTTGCGTCGGGGTTGCGTCAGGGTTGCGTCAGGGTTGCGTCAGGGGTTGCGTCAGGGTTGCGTCAGGGTTGCGTCAGGGTTGCGTCGGGGTTGCGTCAGGGTTGCGTCAGGGTTGCGTCAGGGTTGCGTCAGGGTTGCGTCAGGGTTGCGTCGGGGTTGCGTCAGGGTTGCGTCAGGGTTGCGTCAGGGGTTGCGTCAGGGTTGCGTCAGGGTTGCGTCAGGGTTGCGTCAGGGTTGCGTCAGGGTTGCGTCAGGGTTGCGTCAGGGTTGCGTCAGGGTTGCGTCAGGGTTGCGTCAGGGTTGCGTCAGGGTTGCGTCGGGGTTGCGTCGGGGTTGCGTCAGGGTTGCGTCAGGGTTGCGTCGGGGTTGCGTCAGGGTTGCGTCAGGGTTGCGTCAGGGTTGCGTCGGGGTTGCGTCAGGGTTGCGTCAGGGTTGCGTCAGGGTTGCGTCAGGGTTGCGTCGGGGTTGCGTCAGGGTTGCGTCAGGGTTGCGTCAGGGTTGCGTCGGGGTTGCGTCGGGGTTGCGTCAGGGTTGCGTCGGGGTTGCGTCAGGGTTGCGTCAGGGTTGCGTCAGGGTTGCGTCAGGGTTGCGTCGGGGTTGCGTCAGGGTTGCGTCAGGGTTGCGTCAGGGTTGCGTCAGGGTTGCGTCCAGGGTTGCGTCGGGGTTGCGTCAGGG
>NW_028301168.1:5000-7500 GCF_049000335.1 Polistes dominula | reverse complement strand
TTCGAGGAGTGGTCATTTTAAAGGCGCTTTGGAGGTTTTCTCCCATAAGAGACCGTGCTAAAAACCAGGCATCGCCGGACGGTAGTTGGCGTATTCCGTATTTATAAGAGAGTGTATATTTTGGGTGTTCCAAAATCCCTTTTTGAAGTAATACGAATGTATTACTCTTAACACATCACTACCACGGGTCGGTGTCTCTGACCGAATGGCCCTTATGTGGTAACCTAAAAACATGGTGGTATCATTATTTGTGGTTTGCCGTCGTGTGTTCTTTTGAAACACACCTTCGGGAAATTGCGTGATACTTACTGAGCAACCTCTCTCTTTTAAATCCATGCAGAGCTAAGATACATATTTACGCGACATCAAATCGTAGCAACCGAGGCGAAAGAAATTTATTTCTGTAACTCTCGTACGCTTGATGATGTCAAAAGCAGTTGTGAATCTTGTACCCGGTATATTCCGGTACTGAAATAAATTAAATGATTTCATATCGCTGGGGAGGAACTACTTACTGCTAAATATACTATAAAATCCATATAACTATGGATTAAAAATAGTATAAATAATGAAAGAATGGTGAATTTTCCTACTGAAATGACAATCCACAAAACACATCAGGTACAATTTACAAAATGAAATCCATATAATGGATATAAAATGAAATGAGAAATAGCAGAAGAGTTTTCTCTCCACGGTTTTGAAATAAAATTAAATAATAAGCATCGTCGTCGGCATACGTGCTGGCGACAAAAGTTGCACAAAAAAGGAAAGAATTATTATTATATTCTTTCCGTAATAGAGCAAATTCAGCTCCCTGGTTGATCCTGCCAGTAGTCATATGCTTGTCTCAAAGATTAAGCCATGCATGTCTCAGTGCATGCCGAGCTAAGGTGAAACCGCGAATGGCTCATTAAATCAGTTATGGTTTCTTAGATCGTACCCACATTTACTTGGATAACTGTGGTAATTCTAGAGCTAATACATGCAAACCAGAGTTCCAACCAGAGATGGGAGGAACGCTTTTATTAGATCAAAACCAATCGGTGCGCGTTTGTTAATACATTCGTCCACCGTTTACTTTGATGACTCTGAATAACTTTGAGCTGATCGCACGGTCCTAGCACCGGCGACAAATCTTTCAAATGTCTGCCTTATCAACTGTCGATGGTAGGTTCTGCGCCTACCATGGTTGTAACGGGTAACGGGGAATCAGGGTTCGATTCCGGAGAGGGAGCCTGAGAAACGGCTACCACATCCAAGGAAGGCAGCAGGCGCGCAAATTACCCACTCCCGGCACGGGGAGGTAGTGACGAAAAATAACGATACGGGACTCATCCGAGGCCCCGTAATCGGAATGAGTACACTTTAAATCCTTTAACAAGGATCCATTGGAGGGCAAGTCTGGTGCCAGCAGCCGCGGTAATTCCAGCTCCAATAGCGTATATTAAAGTTGTTGCGGTTAAAAAGCTCGTAGTTGAATCTGTGTTTCACACTGTTGGTTCACCGCTCGCGGTGTTTACTGGCATGATGTGGGACGTCCTACCGGTGGGCTTAGCTCTTCGGGGCGGTCCAACTAATATCCCATCGCGGTGCTCTTCATTGAGTGTCGAGATGGGCCGGTACGTTTACTTTGAACAAATTAGAGTGCTTAAAGCAGGCTAGCCTCGCCTGAATACTGTGTGCATGGAATAATGGAATAGGACCTCGGTTCTATTTTGTTGGTTTTCGGAACTCCGAGGTAATGATTAATAGGGACAGATGGGGGCATTCGTATTGCGACGTTAGAGGTGAAATTCTTGGATCGTCGCAAGACGGACAGAAGCGAAAGCATTTGCCAAAAATGTTTTCATTAATCAAGAACGAAAGTTAGAGGTTCGAAGGCGATCAGATACCGCCCTAGTTCTAACCATAAACGATGCCAGCTAGCGATCCGCCGAAGTTCCTCCGATGACTCGACGGGCAGCTTCCGGGAAACCAAAGCTTTTGGGTTCCGGGGGAAGTATGGTTGCAAAGCTGAAACTTAAAGGAATTGACGGAAGGGCACCACCAGGAGTGGAGCCTGCGGCTTAATTTGACTCAACACGGGAAACCTCACCAGGCCCGGACACCGGAAGGATTGACAGATTGATAGCTCTTTCTTGATTCGGTGGGTGGTGGTGCATGGCCGTTCTTAGTTGGTGGAGCGATTTGTCTGGTTAATTCCGATAACGAACGAGACTCTAGCCTGCTAAATAGGCGTATATTATGGTATCACGAAGGCCCTCGGCTTCGGTCGAGTGGTTTTTACTACCAACGTACCAACAAATCTTCTTAGAGGGACAGGCGGCTTTTAGCCGCACGAGATTGAGCAATAACAGGTCTGTGATGCCCTTAGATGTTCTGGGCCGCACGCGCGCTACACTGAAGGAATCAACGTGTTTTCCCTGGCCGAAAGGCCCGGGTAACCCGCTGAACCTCCTTCGTGCTAGGGATTGGGGCTTGCAATTATTCCCCATGA
>NW_028301167.1:0-85120 GCF_049000335.1 Polistes dominula | reverse complement strand
TTTTAAGAAATAAAAAACAAATTCCCACCTTTTTTTACATTTTTTAAAATATCTCAAAAACTAAGCATGATAGAGCGATTTTACAAATATTATGTTTTGTAGACAATTTTATTTCCTACAAAAAAGGTTACATACAAAGATATTGTATCTTTCTTATTTTTTCGAAAAATTTTTAAGAAATAAAAAACAAATTCCCACCTTTTTTTACATTTTTTAAAATATCTCAAAAACTAAGCATGATAGAGCGATTTTACAAATATTATGTTTTGTAGACAATTTTATTTCCTACAAAAAAGATTTTATACAAAGATATTGTATCTCCCTTACTTGTGGAGATATATTTAAAAAATAAAAAACAAATTCCCACCTTTTTTTACATTTTTTAAAATATCTCAAAAACTAAGCATAGATAGAGCGATTTTACAAATATTATGTTTTGTAGACAATTTTATTTCCTACAAAAAAGGTTTACATACAAAGATATTGTATCTCCCTTACTTGTGGAGAATATTTTAAGAAATAAAAAACAAATTCCTACCTTTTTTTACATTTTTTAAAATATCTCAAAAACTAAGCATGATAGAGCGATTTTACAAATATTATGTTTTGTAGACAATTTTATTTCCTACAAAAAAGGTTTTATACAAAGATATTGTATCTCCCTTACTTGTGGAGATATATTTAAAAAATAAAAAACAAATTCCCACCTTTTTTTACATTTTTTAAAATATCTCAAAAACTAAGCATGATAGAGCGATTTTACAAATATTATGTTTTATAGACAATTTTATTTCGTACAAAAAAGTTTTTATACAAAGATATTGTATCTCCCTTACTTGTGGAGATATTTTTAAAAAATAAAAAACAAATACCCACTTTTTTTTACATTTTTTAAAATATCTCAAAAACTAAGCAAGAAAGAGCGATTTTACAAATATTATGTTTTATAGACAATTTTATTTCCTACAAAAAATTTTATATACAAAGATATTGTATCTCCCTTACTTGTGGAGATATTTTTAAAAAATAAAAAACAAATACCCACTTTTTTTTACATTTTTTAAAATATCTCAAAAACTAAGCATGATAGAGCGATTTTACAAATATTATGTTTTGTAGACAATTTTATTTCCTACAAAAAAGGTTATATACAAAGATATTGTATCTCCCTTACTTGTGGAGATATTTTTAAAAAATAAAAAACAAATTCCTACCTTTTTTTACATTTTTTAAAATATCTCAAAACCTAAGCATGATAGAGCGATTTTACAAATATTATGTTTTGTAGACAATTTTATTTCCTACAAAAAAGATTTTATACAAAGATATTGTATCTCCCTTACTTGTGGAGATATTTTTAAAAAATAAAAAACAAATTCCCACCTTTTTTTACATTTTTTAAAATATCTCAAAAACTAAGCAAGATAGAGCGATTTTACAAATATTATGTTTTGTAGACAATTTTATTTCCTACAAAAAAGGTTATATACAAAGATATTGTATCTCCCTTACTTGTGGAGATATTTTTAAAAAATAAAAAACAAATTCCCACCTTTTTTTACATTTTTTAAAATATCTCAAAAACTAAGCATGATAGAGCGATTTTACAAATATTATGTTTTGTAGACAATTTTATTTCCTACAAAAAAGGTTACATACAAAGATATTGTATCTCTCTTATTTTTCGAAATATTTTTAAAAAATAAAAAACAAATTCCCACCTTTTTTTACATTTTTTAAAATATCTCAAAAACTAAGCATGATAGAGCGATTTTACAAATATTATGTTTTGTAGACAATTTTATTTCCTACAAAAAAGGTTACATACAAAGATATTGTATCTTTCTTATTTTTCGAAATATTTTTAAAAAATAAAAAACAAATTCCCACCTTTTTTTACATTTTTTAAAATATCTCAAAAACTAAGCATGATAGAGCGATTTTACAAATATTATGTTTTGTAGACAATTTTATTTCCTACAAAAAAGGTTACATACAAAGATATTGTATCTCCCTTACTTGTCGAAGATATTTTTAAAAAATAAAAAACAAATTCCCACCTTTTTTTACATTTTTTAAAATATCTCAAAAACTAAGCATGATAGAGCGATTTTACAAATATTATGTTTTGTAGACAATTTTATTTCCTACAAAAAAGTTTTTATACAAAGATATTGTATCTCCCTTACTTGTGGAGATATTTTTAAAAAATAAAAAACAAATTCCCACCTTTTTTTACATTTTTTAAAATATCTCAAAAACTAAGCAAGATAGAGCGATTTTACAAATATTATGTTTTGTAGACAATTTTATTTCCTACAAAAAAGGTTACATACAAAGATATTGTATCTTTCTTATTTTTCGAAATATTTTTAAGAAATAAAAAACAAATTCCCACCTTTTTTTACATTTTTTAAAATATCTCAAAAACTAAGCATGATAGAGCGATTTTACAAATATTATGTTTTGTAGACAATTTTATTTCCTACAAAAAAGGTTACATACAAAGATATTCTATCTTTCTTATTTTTCGAAAAATTTTTAAGAAATAAAAAACAAATTCCCACCTTTTTTTACATTTTTTAAAATATCTCAAAAACTAAGCATAATAGAGCGATTTTTCAAATATTATGTTTTGTAGACAATTTTATTTCGTACAAAAAAGATTTTATACAAAGATATTGTATCTCCCTTACTTGTGAAGATATTTTTAAAAAATAAAAAACAAATTCCCACCTTTTTTTACATTTTTTAAAATATCTCAAAATACTAAGCATGATAGAGCGATTTTACAAATATTATGTTTTGTAGACAATTTTATTTCCTACAAAAAAGTTTTTATACAAAGATATTGTATCTCCCTTACTTGTGGAGATATTTTTAAAAAATAAAAAACAAATACCCACCTTTTTTTACATTTTTTAAAATATCTCAAAAACTAAGCAAGAAAGAGCGATTTTACAAATATTATGTTTTGTAGACAATTTTATTTCCTACAAAAAAGGTTACATACAAAGATATTGTATCTCCCTTACTTGTGGAGATATTTTTAAAAAATAAAAAACAAATTCCCACCTTTTTTTACATTTTTTAAAATATCTCAAAAACTAAGCATGATAGAGCGATTTTACAAATATTATGTTTTGTAGACAATTTTATTTCGTACAAAAAAGTTTTTATACAAAGATATTGTATCTCCCTTACTTGTGGAGATATTTTTAAAAAATAAAAAACAAATATTCCCACTTTTTTTTACATTTTTTAAAATATCTCAAAAACTAAGCAAGATAGAGCGATTTTACAAATATTATGTTTTATAGACAATTTTATTTCCTACATAAAAGGTTATATACAAAGATATTGTATCTCCCTTACTTGTGGAGATATTTTTAAAAAATAAAAAACAAATTCCCACCTTTTTTTACATTTTTTAAAATATCTCAAAAACTAAGCATGATAGAGCGATTTTTCAAATATTATGTTTTGTAGACAATTTTATTTCCTACAAAAAAAGTTTTATACAAAGATATTGTATCTCCCTTACTTGTGGAGATATTTTTAAAAAATAAAAAACAAATTCCCACCTTTTTTTACATTTTTTAAAATATCTCAAAAACTAAGCAAGAATAGAGCGATTTTACAAATATTATGTTTTGTAGACAATTTTATTTCGTACAAAAAAGTTTTTATACAAAGATATTGTATCTTTCTTACTTGTGGAGAATATTTTTAAGAAATAAAAAACAAATTCCCACCTTTTTTTACATTTTTTAAAATATCTCAAAAACTAAGCATGATAGAGCGATTTTACAAATATTATGTTTTGTAGACAATTTTATTTCCTACAAAAAAGGTTACATACAAAGATATTGTATCTTTCTTATTTTTCGAAATATTTTTAAGAAATAAAAAACAAATTCCCACCTTTTTTTACATTTTTTAAAATATCTCAAAAACTAAGCATGATAGAGCGATTTTACAAATATTATGTTTTGTAGACAATTTTATTTCCTACAAAAAAAGTTACATACAAAGATATTGTATCTTTCTTATTTTTAGAAATATTTTTAAGAAAATAAAAAACAAATTCCCACCTTTTTTTACATTTTTTAAATTTTCTTAAAAACTAAGCAAGAAAGAGCGATTTCAAAAATAATATGTTTTATAGACAATTTTATTTCGTACAAAAAAGTTTTTATACAAAGATATTGTATCTCCCTTACTTGTGGAGATATTTTTAAAAAATAAAAAACAAATAACCACTTTTTTTTACATTTTTTAAAATATCTCAAAAACTAAGCAAGATAGAGCGATTTTACAAATATTATGTTTTGTTGACAATTTTATTTCCTACAAAAAAGGTTACATACAAAGATATTGTATCTTTCTTATTTTTCGAAATATTTTTAAGAAATAAAAAAAAATTTCCACCTTTTTTTACATTTTTTAAAATATCTCAAAAACTAAGCATGATAGAGCGATTTTACAAATATTATGTTTTTTAGACAATTTTATTTTTTACAAAAAAGGTTACATACAAAGATATTGTATCTTTCTTATTTTTCGAAATATTTTTAAAAAATAAAAAACAAATTCCCACCTTTTTTTACATTTTTTAAAATATCTTAAAAACTAAGCATGATAGAGCGATTTTACAAATATTATGTTTTGTAGACAATTTTATTTCCTACAAAAAAGGTTACATACAAAGATATTCTATCTTTCTTATTTTTCGAAAAATTTTTAAGAAATAAAAAACAAATTCCCACCTTTTTTTACATTTTTTAAAATATCTCAAAAACTAAGCATGATAGAGCGATTTTACAAATATTATGTTTTGTAGACAATTTTATTTCCTACAAAAAAGGTTACATACAAAGATATTGTATCTTTCTTATTTTTCGAAAAATTTTTAAGAAATAAAAAACAAATTCCCACCTTTTTTTACATTTTTTAAAATATCTCAAAAACTAAGCATAATAGAGCGATTTTTCAAATATTATGTTTTGTAGACAATTTTATTTCGTACAAAAAAGATTTTATACAAAGATATTGTATCTCCCTTACTTGTGGAGATATTTTAAAAAATAAAAAACAAATTCCCACCTTTTTTTACATTTTTTAAAATATCTCAAAAACTAAGCATGATAGAGCGATTTTTCAAATATTATGTTTTGTAGACAATTTTATTTCCTACAAAAAAGTTTTTATACAAAGATATTGTATCTCCCTTACTTGTGGAGATATTTTTAAAAAATAAAAAACAAATACCCACTTTTTTTTACATTTTTTAAAATATCTCAAAAACTAAGCAAGAAAGAGCGATTTTACAAATATTATGTTTTGTAGACAATTTTATTTCCTACATAAAAGGTTACATACAAAGATATTGTATCTCCCTTACTTGTGGAGATACTTTTAAAAAATAAAAAAAAATTCCCACCTTTTTTTACATTTTTTAAAATATCTCAAAAACTAAGCATGATAGAGCGATTTTACAAATATTATGTTTTATAGACAATTTTATTTCGTACAAAAAAGTTTTTATACAAAGATATTGTATCTCCCTTACTTGTGGAGATATTTTTAAAAAATAAAAAACAAACATTCCCACTTTTTTTTACATTTTTTAAAATATCTCAAAAACTAAGCAAGAAAGAGCGATTTTACAAATATTATGTTTTATAGACAATTTTATTTCCTACATAAAAGGTTATATACAAAGATATTGTATCTCCCTTACTTGTGGAGATACTTTTAAAAAATAAAAAAAAAATCCTACCTTGTTTTACATTTTTTAAAATATCTCAAAAACTAAGCATGATAGAGCGATTTTTCAATTATTATGTTTTGTAGACAATTTTATTTCCGACAAAAAAAGTTATATACAAAGATATTGTATCTCTCTTACTTGTGGAGATATTTTTAAACAATAAAAAACAAATTCCCACCTTTTTTTACATTTTTTAAATTTTCTTAAAAACTAAGCAAGAAAGAGCGATTTCAAAAATAATATGTTTTATAGACAATTTTATTTCGTACAAAAAAGTTTTTATACAAAGATATTGTATCTTTCTTATTTTTCGAGATATTTTTAAGAAATAAAAAACAAATTCCCACCTTTTTTTACATTTTTTAAAATATCCTAAAAACTAAGCATGATAGAGCGATTTTACAAATATTATGTTTTGTAGACAATTTTATTTCCTACAAAAAAGGTTACATACAAAGATATTGTATCTTTCTTATTTTTCGAAAAATTTTTAAGAAATAAAAAACAAATTCCCACCTTTTTTTACATTTTTTAAAATATCTCAAAAACTAAGCATGATAGAGCGATTTTACAAATATTATGTTTTGTAGACAATTTTATTTCCTACAAAAAAGGTTTTATACAAAGATATTGTATCTTTCTTATTTTTCGAAATATTTTTAAGAAATAAAAAACAAATTCCCACCTTTTTTTACATTTTTTAAAATATCTTAAAAACTAAGCATGATAGAGCGATTTTACAAATATTATGTTTTGTAGACAATTTTATTTCCTACAAAAAAGGTTACATACAAAGATATTGTATCTTTCTTATTTTTCGAAATATTTTTAAGAAATAAAAAACAAATTCCCACCTTTTTTTACATTTTTTAAAATATCTCAAAAACTAAGCATAATAGAGCGATTTTTCAAATATTATGTTTTGTAGACAATTTTATTTCGTACAAAAAAGATTTTATACAAAGATATTGTATCTCCCTTACTTGTGGAGATATTTTAAAAAATAAAAAACAAATACCCACTTTTTTTTACATTTTTTAAAATATCTCAAAACCTAAGCATGATAGAGCGATTTTACAAATATTATGTTTTGTAGACAATTTTATTTCCTACAAAAAAGATTTTATACAAAGATATTGTATCTCCCTTACTTGTGGAGATATATTTTAAAAAATAAAAAACAAATTCCCACTTTTTTTTACATTTTTTAAAATATCTCAAAAACTAAGCAAGATAGAGCGATTTTACAAATATTATGTTTTGTAGACAATTTTATTTCCTACAAAAAAGGTTATATACAAAGATATTGTATCTCCCTTACTTGTGGAGATATTTTTAAAAAATAAAAAACAAATTCCCACCTTTTTTTACATTTTTTAAAATATCTCAAAACCTAAGCATGATAGAGCGATTTTACAAATATTATGTTTTGTAGACAATTTTATTTCCTACAAAAAAAGTTACATACAAAGATATTGTATCTTTCTTATTTTTCGAAATATTTTTAAAAAATAAAAAACAAATTCCCACCTTTTTTTACATTTTTTAAAATATCTTAAAAACTAAGCATGATAGAGCGATTTTACAAATATTATGTTTTGTAGACAATTTTATTTCCTACAAAAAAGGTTACATACAAAGATATTGTATCTTTCTTATTTTTCGAAATATTTTTAAGAAATAAAAAACAAATTCCCACCTTTTTTTACATTTTTTAAAATATCTCAAAAACTAAGCAAGATAGAGCGATTTTACAAATATTATGTTTTATAGACAATTTTATTTCGTACAAAAAAGTTTTTATACAAAGATATTGTATCTCCCTTACTTGTGGAGATATTTTTAAAAAATAAAAAACAAATTCCCACTTTTTTTTACATTTTTTAAAATATCTCAAAAACTAAGCATGATAGAGCGATTTTTCAAATATTATGTTTTGTAGACAATTTTATTTCCGACAAAAAAAGTTATATACAAAGATATTGTATCTCCCTTACTTGTGAAGATATTTTTAAACAATAAAAAACAAATTCCTACCTTGTTTTACATTTTTTAAAATATCTCAAAAACTAAGCATTATAGAGCGATTTTACAAATATTATGTTTTGTAGACAATTTTATTTCCTACAAAAAAGATTTTATACAAAGATATTGTATCTCCCTTACTTGTGGAGATATTTTTAAAAAATAAAAAACAAATTCCCACCTTTTTTTACATTTTTTAAAATATCTCAAAAACTAAGCATGATAGAGCGATTTTTCAAATATTATGTTTTGTAGACAATTTTATTTCCTACAAAAAAGTTTTTATACAAAGATATTGTATCTCCCTTACTTGTGGAGATATTTTTAAAAAATAAAAAACAAATTCCCACCTTTTTTTACATTTTTTAAAATATCTCAAAAACTAAGCAAGATAGAGCGATTTTACAAATATTATGTTTTGTAGACAATTTTATTTCCTACAAAAAAGGTTACATACAAAGATATTGTATCTTTCTTATTTTTCGAGATATTTTTAAAAAATAAAAAACAAATTCCCACCTTTTTTTACATTTTTTAAAATATCTCAAAAACTAAGCATGATAGAGCGATTTTACAAATATTATGTTTTGTAGACAATTTTATTTCCTACAAAAAAGGTTACATACAAAGATATTGTATCTTTCTTATTTTTCGAGATATTTTTAAAAAATAAAAAACAAATTCCCACCTTTTTTTACATTTTTTAAAATATCTCAAAAACTAAGCATGATAGAGCGATTTTACAAATATTATGTTTTGTAGACAATTTTATTTTCTACAAAAAAGGTTACATACAAAGATATTCTATCTTTCTTATTTTTTCGAAAAATTTTTAAGAAATAAAAAACAAATTCCCACCTTTTTTTACATTTTTTAAAATATCTCAAAAACTAAGCATAATAGAGCGATTTTTCAAATATTATGTTTTGTAGACAATTTTATTTCGTACAAAAAATATTTTATACAAAGATATTGTATCTCCCTTACTTGTGGAGATATTTTTAAAAAATAAAAAACAAATACCCACCTTTTTTTTACATTTTTTAAAATATCTCAAAAACTAAGCATGATAGAGCGATTTTACAAATATTATGTTTTGTAGACAATTTTATTTCCTACAAAAAAGATTTTATACAAAGATATTGTATCTCCCTTACTTGTGGAGATATTTTTAAAAAATAAAAAACAAATTCCCACCTTTTTTTACATTTTTTAAAATATCTCAAAAACTAAGCATAATAGAGCGATTTTTCAAATATTATGTTTTGTAGACAATTTTATTTCCTACAAAAAAGTTTTTATACAAAGATATTGTATCTCCCTTACTTGTGGAGATATTTTTAAAAAATAAAAAACAAATTCCCACTTTTTTTTACATTTTTTAAAATATCTCAAAAACTAAGCAAGAAAGAGCGATTTTACAAATATTATGTTTTATAGACAATTTTATTTCCTACAAAAAAGTTTTATATACAAAGATATTGTATCTCCCTTACTTGTGGAGATATTTTTAAAAAATAAAAAACAAATTCCCACCTTTTTTTACATTTTTTAAAATATCTCAAAAACTAAGCAAGAAAGAGCGATTTTACAAATATTATGTTTTATAGACAATTTTATTTCCTACAAAAAAGGTTATATACAAAGATATTGTATCTCCCTTACTTGTGGAGATATTTTTAAAAAATAAAAAACAAATCCCTCCTTTTTTTACATTTTTTAAAATATCTCAAAACCTAAGCATGATAGAGCGATTTTACAAATATTATGTTTTGTAGACAATTTTATTTCCTACAAAAAAGATTTTATACAAAGATATTGTATCTCCCTTACTTGTGAAGATATATTTAAAAAATAACAAAAACAAATTCCCACCTTTTTTTACATTTTTTAAAATATCTTAAAAACTAAGCAAGAAAGAGCGATTTTACAAATATTATGTTTTATAGACAATTTTATTTCCTACAAAAAAGGTTATATACAAAGATATTGTATCTCTCTTACTTGTGGAGATATTTTTAAAAAATAAAAAACAAATTCCCACCTTTTTTTACATTTTTTAAAATATCTCAAAAACTAAGCATGATAGAGCGATTTTACAAATATTATGTTTTGTAGACAATTTTATTTCCTACAAAAAAAGTTACATACAAAGATATTGTATCTTTCTTATTTTTCGAAATATTTTTAAAAAATAAAAAACAAATTCCCACCTTTTTTTACATTTTTTAAAATATCTCAAAAACTAAGCATGATAGAGCGATTTTACAAATATTATGTTTTGTAGACAATTTTATTTCCTACAAAAAAGGTTACATACAAAGATATTGTATCTTTCTTATTTTTCGAAGATATTTTTAAGAAATAAAAAACAAATTCCCACCTTTTTTTACATTTTTTAAAATATCTCAAAAACTAAGCATGATAGAGCGATTTTACAAATATTATGTTTTGTAGACAATTTTATTTCCTACAAAAAAGGTTACATACAAAGATATTGTATCTCTCTTATTTGTCGAAAATATTTTTAAAAAATAAAAAACAAATTCCCACCTTTTTTTACATTTTTTAAAATATCTCAAAAACTAAGCATGATAGAGCGATTTTACAAATATTATGTTTTGTAGACAATTTTATTTCCTACAAAAAAGGTTACATACAAAGATATTGTATCTTTCTTATTTTTCGAAAAATTTTTAAGAAATAAAAAACAAATTCCCACCTTTTTTTACATTTTTTAAAATATCTCAAAAACTAAGCATGATAGAGCGATTTTACAAATATTATGTTTTGTAGACAATTTTATTTCCTACAAAAAAGTTTTTATACAAAGATATTGTATCTTCCTTACTTGTGGAGATATTTTTAAAAAATAAAAAACAAATTCCCACCTTTTTTTACATTTTTTAAAATATCTCAAAAACTAAGCATGATAGAGCGATTTTTCAAATATTATGTTTTGTAGACAATTTTATTTCCGACAAAAAAAGTTATATACAAAGATATTGTATCTCCCTTACTTGTGGAGATATTTTTAAACAATAAAAAACAAATTCCTACCTTGTTTTACATTTTTTAAAATATCTCAAAAACTAAGCATGATAGAGCGATTTTACAAATATTATGTTTTGTAGACAATTTTATTTCTTACAAAAAAGATTTTATACAAAGATATTGTATCTCCCTTACTTGTGAAGATATTTTTAAAAAATAAAAAACAAATTCCCACCTTTTTTTACATTTTTTAAAATATCTCAAAAACTAAGCATGATAGAGCGATTTTACAAATATTATGTTTTGTAGACAATTTTATTTCCTACAAAAAAGTTTTTATACAAAGATATTGTATCTCCCTTACTTGTGGAGATATTTTTAAAAAATAAAAAACAAATTCCCACCTTTTTTTACATTTTTTAAAATATCTCAAAAACTAAGCAAGATAGAGCGATTTTACAAATATTATGTTTTGTAGACAATTTTATTTCCTACAAAAAAGGTTACATACAAAGATATTGTATCTTTCTTATTTTTCGAAATATTTTTAAGAAATAAAAAACAAATTCCCACCTTTTTTTACATTTTTTAAAATATCTCAAAAACTAAGCATGATAGAGCGATTTTACAAATATTATGTTTTGTAGACAATTTTATTTCCTACAAAAAAGGTTACATACAAAGATATTGTATCTTTCTTATTTTTCGAAATATTTTTAAGAAATAAAAAACAAATTCCCACCTTTTTTTACATTTTTTAAAATATCTTAAAAACTAAGCATGATAGAGCGATTTTACAAATATTATGTTTTGTAGACAATTTTATTTCCTACAAAAAAGGTTACATACAAAGATATTGTATCTTTCTTATTTTTCGAAAAATTTTTAAGAAATAAAAAACAAATTCCCACCTTTTTTTACATTTTTTAAAATATCTCAAAAACTAAGCATAATAGAGCGATTTTTCAAATATTATGTTTTGTAGACAATTTTATTTCGTACAAAAAAGATTTTATACAAAGATATTGTATCTCCCTTACTTGTGGAGATATTTTTAAAAAATAAAAAACAAATACCCACTTTTTTTTACATTTTTTAAAATATCTCAAAACCTAAGCATGATAGAGCGATTTTACAAATATTATGTTTTGTAGACAATTTTATTTCCTACAAAAAAGATTTTATACAAAGATATTGTATCTCCCTTACTTGTGGAGATATTTTTAAAAAATAAAAAACAAATTCCCACCTTTTTTTTACATTTTTTAAAATATCTCAAAAACTAAGCATGATAGAGCGATTTTTCAAATATTATGTTTTGTAGACAATTTTATTTCCTACAAAAAAGTTTTTATACAAAGATATTGTATCTCCCTTACTTGTGGAGATATTTTTAAAAAATAAAAAACAAATACCCACTTTTTTTTACATTTTTTAAAATATCTCAAAAACTAAGCAAGAAAGAGCGATTTTACAAATATTATGTTTTGTAGACAATTTTATTTCCTACAAAAAAGGTTATATACAAAGATATTGTATCTCCCTTACTTGTGGAGATATTTTTAAAAAATAAAAAACAAATTCCCACCTTTTTTTACATTTTTTAAAATATCTCAAAAACTAAGCATGATAGAGCGATTTTACAAATATTATGTTTTGTAGACAATTTTATTTCCTACAAAAAAGTTTTTATACAAAGATATTGTATCTCCCTTACTTGTGGAGATATTTTTAAAAAATAAAAAACAAATACCCACTTTTTTTTACATTTTTTAAAATATCTCAAAAACTAAGCAAGAAAGAGCGATTTTACAAATATTATGTTTTGTAGACAATTTTATTTCCTACATAAAAGGTTATATACAAAGATATTGTATCTCCCTTACTTGTGGAGATATTTTTAAAAAATAAAAAAAAAATTCCCACCTTTTTTTACATTTTTTAAAATATCTCAAAAACTAAGCATGATAGAGCGATTTTTCAAGTATTATGTTTTGTAGACAATTTTATTTCCGACAAAAAAAGTTATATACAAAGATATTGTATCTCTCCCTTACTTGTGGAGATATTTTTAAACAATAAAAAACAAATTCCTACCTTGTTTTACATTTTTTAAAATATCTCAAAAACTAAGCATGATAGAGCGATTTTACAAATATTATGTTTTGTAGACAATTTTATTTCCTACAAAAAAGGTTACATACAAAGATATTGTATCTTTCTTATTTTTCGAAATATTTTTAAGAAAATAAAAAACAAATTCCCACCTTTTTTTACATTTTTTAAATTATCTTAAAAACTAAGCAAGAAAGAGCGATTTTAAAAATAATATGTTTTATAGACAATTTTATTTCGTACAAAAAAGTTTTTATACAAAGATATTGTATCTCCCTTACTTGTGGAGATATTTTTAAAAAATAAAAAACAAATACCCACTTTTTTTTACATTTTTTAAAATATCTCAAAAACTAAGCAAGATAGAGCGATTTTACAAATATTATGTTTTGTTGACAATTTTATTTCCTACAAAAAAGGTTACATACAAAGATATTGTATCTTTCTTATTTTTCGAAATATTTTTAAAAAATAAAAAACAAATTCCCACCTTTTTTTACATTTTTTAAAATATCTTAAAAACTAAGCATGATAGAGCGATTTTACAAATATTATGTTTTGTAGACAATTTTATTTCCTACAAAAAAGGTTACATACAAAGATATTGTATCTTTCTTATTTTTCGAAAAATTTTTAAGAAATAAAAAACAAATTCCCACCTTTTTTTACATTTTTTAAAATATCTCAAAAACTAAGCATGATAGAGCGATTTTACAAATATTATGTTTTGTAGACAATTTTATTTTTTACAAAAAAGGTTACATACAAAGATATTGTATCTTTCTTTTTTTTCGAAAAATTTTTAAGAAATAAAAAACAAATTCCCACTTTTTTTTACATTTTTTAAAATATCTCAAAAACTAAGCAAGATAGAGCGATTTTACAAATATTATGTTTTGTAGACAATTTTATTTCCTACAAAAAAGGTTACATACAAAGATATTGTATCTTTCTTATTTTTCGAAATATTTTTAAGAAATAAAAAACAAATTCCCACCTTTTTTTACATTTTTTAAAATATCTCAAAAACTAAGCATGATAGAGCGATTTTACAAATATTATGTTTTGTAGACAATTTTATTTCGTACAAAAAAGATTTTATACAAAGATATTGTATCTCCCTTACTTGTGGAGATATTTTAAAAAATAAAAAACAAATACCCACTTTTTTTTACATTTTTTAAAATATCTCAAAACCTAAGCATGATAGAGCGATTTTACAAATATTATGTTTTGTAGACAATTTTATTTCCTACAAAAAAGATTTTATACAAAGATATTGTATCTTCCTTACTTGTGGAGATATTTTTAAAAAATAAAAAACAAATTCCCACCTTTTTTTACATTTTTTAAAATATCTCAAAAACTAAGCATGATAAAGCGATTTTTCAAATATTATGTTTTGTAGACAATTTTATTTCCTACAAAAAAGTTTTTATACAAAGATATTGTATCTCCTTTACTTGTGGAGATATTTTTAAAAAATAAAAAACAAATACCCACCTTTTTTTACATTTTTTAAAATATCTCAAAAACTAAGCAAGAAAGAGCGATTTTACAAATATTATGTTTTATAGACAATTTTATTTCCTACAAAAAAGGTTATATACAAAGATATTGTATCTCCCTTACTTGTGGAGATATTTTTAAAAATAAAAAAAAAATCCCATCTTTTTTTACATTTTTTAAAATATCTCAAAAACTAAGCATGATAGAGCGATTTTTCAAATATTATGTTTTGTAGACAATTTTATTTCCGACAAAAAAAGTTATATACAAAGATATTGTATCTCCCTTACTTGTGGAGATATTTTTAAACAATAAAAAACAAATTCCTACCTTGTTTTACATTTTTTAAAATATCTCAAAAACTAAGCATGATAGAGCGATTTTACAAATATTATGTTTTGTAGACAATTTTATTTCCTACAAAAAAAGTTACATACAAAGATATTGTATCTTTCTTATTTTTCGAAATATTTTTAAGAAAATAAAAAACAAATTCCCACCTTTTTTTACATTTTTTAAATTTTCTTAAAAACTAAGCAAGAAAGAGCGATTTTAAAAATATTATGTTTTATAGACAATTTTATTTCGTACAAAAAAGTTTTTATACAAAGATATTGTATCTCCCTTACTTGTGGAGATATTTTTAAAAAATAAAAAACAAATTCCCACTTTTTTTTACATTTTTTAAAATATCTCAAAAACTAAGCAAGATAGAGCGATTTTACAAATATTATGTTTTGTAGACAATTTTATTTCCTACAAAAAAGGTTACATACAAAGATATTGTATCTTTCTTATTTTTCGAAATATTTTTAAGAAATAAAAAAAAATTTCCACCTTTTTTTACATTTTTTAAAATATCTCAAAAACTAAGCATGATAGAGCGATTTTACAAATATTATGTTTTTTAGACAATTTTATTTTTTACAAAAAAGGTTACATACAAAGATATTGTATCTTTCTTATTTTTCGAAATATTTTTAAAAATTAAAAACAAATTCCCACCTTTTTTTACATTTTTTAAAATATCTTAAAAACTAAGCATGATAGAGCGATTTTACAAATATTATGTTTTGTAGACAATTTTATTTCCTACAAAAAAGGTTACATACAAAGATATTCTATCTTTCTTATTTTTCGAAAAATTTTTAAGAAATAAAAAACAAATTCCCACCTTTTTTTACATTTTTTAAAATATCTCAAAAACTAAGCATGATAGAGCGATTTTACAAATATTATGTTTTGTAGACAATTTTATTTCCTACAAAAAAGGTTTTATACAAAGATATTGTATCTCCCTTACTTGTGGAGATATTTTTAAAAAATAAAAAACAAATTCCCACCTTTTTTTACATTTTTTAAAATATCTCAAAAACTAAGCATGATAGAGCGATTTTTCAAATATTATGTTTTGTAGACAATTTTATTTCCTACAAAAAAGATTATATACAAAGATATTGTATCTCTCTTACTTGTGAAGATATTTTTAAACAATAAAAAACAAATTCCTACCTTGTTTTACATTTTTTAAAATATCTCAAAAACTAAGCATGATAGAGCGATTTTACAAATATTATGTTTTGTAGACAATTTTATTTCCTACAAAAAAGATTTTATACAAAGATATTGTATCTCCCTTACTTGTGGAGATATTTTTAAAAAATAAAAAACAAATTCCAACCTTTTTTTACATTTTTTAAAATATCTCAAAAACTAAGCATGATAGAGCGATTTTACAAATATTATGTTTTGTAGACAATTTTATTTCCTACAAAAAAGTTTTTATACAAAGATATTGTATCTCCCTTACTTGTGGAGATATTTTTAAAAAATAAAAAACAAATTCCCACTTTTTTTTACATTTTTTAAAATATCTCAAAAACTAAGCAAGAAAGAGCGATTTTACAAATATTATGTTTTATAGACAATTTTATTTCCTACAAAAAAGGTTTTATACAAAGATATTGTATCTCCCTTACTTGTGGAGATATTTTTAAAAAATAAAAAAAAAATTCCCACCTTTTTTTACATTTTTTAAAATATCTCAAAAACTAAGCATGATAGAGCGATTTTACAAATATTATGTTTTGTAGACAATTTTATTTCCTACAAAAAAGGTTATATACAAAGATATTGTATCTCCCTTACTTGTGGAGATATTTTTAAAAAATAAAAAACAAATTCCCACCTTTTTTTACATTTTTTAAAATATCTCAAAAACTAAGCATGATAGAGCGATTTTACAAATATTATGTTTTATAGACAATTTTATTTCCTACAAAAAAGTTTTTATACAAAGATATTGTATCTCCCTTACTTGTGGAGATATTTTTAAAAAATAAAAAACAAATTCCCACCTTTTTTTACATTTTTTAAAATATCTCAAAAACTAAGCAAGATAGAGCGATTTTACAAATATTATGTTTTGTAGACAATTTTATTTCCTACAAAAAAGGTTACATACAAAGATATTGTATCTTTCTTATTTTTCGAAATATTTTTAAGAAATAAAAAACAAATTCCCACCTTTTTTTACATTTTTTAAAATATCTCAAAAACTAAGCATGATAGAGCGATTTTACAAATATTATGTTTTGTAGACAATTTTATTTCCTACAAAAAAGGTTTCATACAAAGATATTGTATCTTTCTTATTTTTCGAAATATTTTTAAAAAATAAAAAACAAATTCCCACCTTTTTTTACATTTTTTAAAATATCTCAAAAACTAAGCATGATAGAGCGATTTTACAAATATTATGTTTTGTAGACAATTTTATTTCCTACAAAAAAGGTTACATACAAAGATATTGTATCTTTCTTATTTTTCGAAATATTTTTAAGAAATAAAAAACAAATTCCCACCTTTTTTTACATTTTTTAAAATATCTCAAAAACTAAGCATGATAGAGCGATTTTACAAATATTATGTTTTGTAGACAATTTTATTTCCTACAAAAAAGGTTACATACAAAGATATTCTATCTTTCTTATTTTTCGAAAAATTTTTAAGAAATAAAAAACAAATTCCCACCTTTTTTTACATTTTTTAAAATATCTCAAAAACTAAGCATAATAGAGCGATTTTTCAAATATTATGTTTTGTAGACAATTTTATTTCGTACAAAAAAGATTTTATACAAAGATATTGTATCTCCCTTACTTGTGGAGATATTTTTAAAAAATAAAAAACAAATACCCACTTTTTTTTACATTTTTTAAAATATCTCAAAAACTAAGCATGATAGAGCGATTTTACAAATATTATGTTTTGTAGACAATTTTATTTCCTACAAAAAAGTTTTATACAAAGATATTGTATCTCCCTTACTTGTGGAGATATTTTTAAAAAATAAAAAACAAATTCCCACCTTTTTTTACATTTTTTAAAATATCTCAAAAACTAAGCATGATAGAGCGATTTTACAAATATTATGTTTTGTAGACAATTTTATTTCCTACAAAAAAGTTTTTATACAAAGATATTGTATCTCCCTTACTTGTGGAGATATTTTTAAAAAATAAAAAACAAATACCCACTTTTTTTTACATTTTTTAAAATATCTCAAAAACTAAGCAAGAAAGAGCGATTTTACAAATATTATGTTTTATAGACAATTTTATTTCCTACAAAAAAGGTTATATACAAAGATATTGTATCTCCCTTACTTGTGGAGATATTTTTAAAAAATAAAAAACAAATTCCCACCTTTTTTTACATTTTTTAAAATATCTCAAAAACTAAGCATGATAGAGCGATTTTTACAAATATTATGTTTTGTAGACAATTTTATTTCCGTACAAAAAAGGTTTTATACAAAGATATTGTATCTCCCTTACTTGTGGAGATATTTTTAAAAAATAAAAAACAAATTCCTACCTTGTTTTACATTTTTTAAAATATCTCAAAAACTAAGCATGATAGAGCGATTTTACAAATATTATGTTTTGTAGACAATTTTATTTCCTACAAAAAAAGTTACATACAAAGATATTGTATCTTTCTTATTTTTCGAAATATTTTTAAGAAAATAAAAAACAAATTCCCACCTTTTTTTACATTTTTTAAATTTTCTTAAAAACTAAGCAAGAAAGAGCGATTTCAAAAATAATATGTTTTATAGACAATTTTATTTCGTACAAAAAAGTTTTTATACAAAGATATTGTATCTCCCTTACTTGTGGAGATATTTTTAAAAAATAAAAAACAAATACCCACTTTTTTTTACATTTTTTAAAATATCTCAAAAACTAAGCATGATAGAGCGATTTTACAAATATTATGTTTTGTTGACAATTTTATTTCCTACAAAAAAGGTTACATACAAAGATATTGTATCTTTCTTATTTTTCGAAATATTTTTAAAAAATAAAAAACAAATTTCCACCTTTTTTTACATTTTTTAAAATATCTCAAAAACTAAGCATGATAGAGCGATTTTACAAATATTATGTTTTGTAGACAATTTTATTTCCTACAAAAAAGGTTACATACAAAGATATTCTATCTTTCTTATTTTTCGAAAAATTTTTAAGAAATAAAAAACAAATTCCCACCTTTTTTTACATTTTTTAAAATATCTCAAAAACTAAGCAAGATAGAGCGATTTTACAAATATTATGTTTTGTAGACAATTTTATTTCCTACAAAAAAGGTTTTATACAAAGATATTGTATCTCCCTTACTTGTGGAGATATTTTTAAAAAATAAAAAACAAATACCCACCTTTTTTTACATTTTTTAAAATATCTCAAAAACTAAGCATGATAGAGCGATTTTTCAAATATTATGTTTTGTAGACAATTTTATTTCCTACAAAAAAAGTTATATACAAAGATATTGTATCTCCCTTACTTGTGAAGATATTTTTAAACAATAAAAAACAAATTCCTACCTTGTTTTACATTTTTTAAAATATCTCAAAAACTAAGCATGATAGAGCGATTTTACAAATATTATGTTTTGTAGACAATTTTATTTCCTACAAAAAAGATTTTATACAAAGATATTGTATCTCCCTTACTTGTGGAGATATTTTTAAAAAATAAAAAACAAATTCCCACCTTTTTTTACATTTTTTAAAATATCTCAAAAACTAAGCATGATAGAGCGATTTTTCAAATATTATGTTTTGTAGACAATTTTATTTCCTACAAAAAAGTTTTTATACAAAGATATTGTATCTCCCTTACTTGTGGAGATATTTTTAAAAAATAAAAAACAAATTCCCACCTTTTTTTACATTTTTTAAAATATCTCAAAAACTAAGCAAGAAAGAGCGATTTTACAAATATTATGTTTTGTAGACAATTTTATTTCCTACAAAAAAGGTTATATACAAAGATATTGTATCTCCCTTACTTGTGGAGATATTTTTAAAAAATAAAAAACAAATTCCCACCTTTTTTTACATTTTTTAAAATATCTCAAAAACTAAGCATGATAGAGCGATTTTTCAAATATTATGTTTTGTAGACAATTTTATTTCCGACAAAAAAAGTTATATACAAAGATATTGTATCTCCCTTACTTGTGGAGATATTTTTAAACAATAAAAAACAAATTCCTACCTTGTTTTACATTTTTTAAAATATCTCAAAAACTAAGCATGATAGAGCGATTTTACAAATATTATGTTTTGTAGACAATTTTATTTCCTACAAAAAAGGTTACATACAAAGATATTGTATCTTTCTTATTTTTCGAAATATTTTTAAGAAATAAAAAACAAATTCCCACCTTTTTTTACATTTTTTAAAATATCTCAAAAACTAAGCAAGATAAGAGCGATTTTAAAAATATTATGTTTTGTAGACAATTTTATTTCGTACAAAAAGGATTTTATACAAAGATATTGTATCTCCCTTACTTGTGGAGATATTTTTAAAAAATAAAAAACAAATTCCCACCTTTTTTTACATTTTTTAAAATATCTCAAAAACTAAGCATGATAGAGCGATTTTACAAATATTATGTTTTGTAGACAATTTTATTTCCTACAAAAAAGGTTTTATACAAAGATATTGTATCTCCCTTACTTGTGGAGATATTTTTAAAAAATAAAAAACAAATTCCCACCTTTTTTTACATTTTTTAAAATATCTCAAAAACTAAGCATGATAAGAGCGATTTTACAAATATTATGTTTTGTAGACAATTTTATTTCCTACAAAAAAGTTTTTATACAAAGATATTGTATCTCCCTTACTTGTGGAGATATTTTTAAAAAATAAAAAACAAATTCCCACCTTTTTTTACATTTTTTAAAATATCTCAAAAACTAAGCAAGAAAGAGCGATTTTACAAATATTATGTTTTGTAGACAATTTTATTTCCTACAAAAAAGGTTATATACAAAGATATTGTATCTCCCTTACTTGTGGAGATATTTTTAAAAATAAAAAACAAATTCCACCTTTTTTTACATTTTTTAAAATATCTCAAAAACTAAGCATGATAGAGCGATTTTACAAATATTATGTTTTGTAGACAATTTTATTTCCTACAAAAAAAGTTTTATACAAAGATATTGTATCTCCCTTACTTGTGGAGATATTTTTAAAAAATAAAAAACAAATTCCTACCTTGTTTTACATTTTTTAAAATATCTCAAAAACTAAGCATGATAGAGCGATTTTACAAATATTATGTTTTGTAGACAATTTTATTTCCTACAAAAAAGGTTACATACAAAGATATTGTATCTCCCTTACTTTTCGAAATATTTTTAAGAAAATAACAAAAACAAATTCCCACCTTTTTTTACATTTTTTAAATTTTCTTAAAAACTAAGCAAGAAAGAGCGATTTCAAAAATAATATGTTTTATAGACAATTTTATTTCGTACAAAAAAGTTTTTATACAAAGATATTGTATCTCCCTTACTTGTGGAGATATTTTTAAAAAATAAAAAACAAATACCCACTTTTTTTTACATTTTTTAAAATATCTCAAAAACTAAGCAAGATAGAGCGATTTTACAAATATTATGTTTTGTAGACAATTTTATTTCCTACAAAAAAGGTTATATACAAAGATATTGTATCTTTCTTACTTTTCGAAATATTTTTAAGAAATAAAAAACAAATTTCCACCTTTTTTTACATTTTTTAAAATATCTCAAAAACTAAGCATGATAGAGCGATTTTACAAATATTATGTTTTTTAGACAATTTTATTTTTTACAAAAAAGGTTACATACAAAGATATTGTATCTTTCTTATTTTTCGAAATATTTTTAAAAAATAAAAAACAAATTCCCACCTTTTTTTACATTTTTTAAAATATCTCAAAAACTAAGCATGATAGAGCGATTTTACAAATATTATGTTTTGTAGACAATTTTATTTCCTACAAAAAAGGTTACATACAAAGATATTGTATCTTTCTTATTTTTCGAAAATATTTTTAAGAAATAAAAAACAAATTCCCACCTTTTTTTACATTTTTTAAAATATCTCAAAAACTAAGCATGATAGAGCGATTTTACAAATATTATGTTTTGTAGACAATTTTATTTCCTACAAAAAAGGTTATATACAAAGATATTGTATCTCCCTTACTTGTGGAGATATTTTTAAAAAATAAAAAACAAATTCCCACCTTTTTTTACATTTTTTAAAATATCTCAAAAACTAAGCATGATAGAGCGATTTTACAAATATTATGTTTTGTAGACAATTTTATTTCCTACAAAAAAGGTTATATACAAAGATATTGTATCTCCCTTACTTGTGGAGATATTTTTAAAAAATAAAAAACAAATTCCCACCTTTTTTTACATTTTTTAAAATATCTCAAAAACTAAGCATGATAGAGCGATTTTACAAATATTATGTTTTGTAGACAATTTTATTTCCTACAAAAAAGATTTTATACAAAGATATTGTATCTCCCTTACTTGTGAAGATATTTTTAAAAAATAAAAAACAAATTCCCACCTTTTTTTACATTTTTTAAAATATCTCAAAAACTAAGCATAATAGAGCGATTTTTCAAATATTATGTTTTGTAGACAATTTTATTTCCTACAAAAAAGTTTTTATACAAAGATATTGTATCTCCCTTACTTGTGGAGATATTTTTAAAAAATAAAAAACAAATTCCCACCTTTTTTTACATTTTTTAAAATATCTCAAAAACTAAGCAAGAAAGAGCGATTTTACAAATATTATGTTTTGTAGACAATTTTATTTCCTACAAAAAAGGTTTTATACAAAGATATTGTATCTCCCTTACTTGTGGAGATATTTTTAAAAAATAAAAAAAAAATTCCCACCTTTTTTTACATTTTTTAAAATATCTCAAAAACTAAGCATGATAGAGCGATTTTACAAATATTATGTTTTGTAGACAATTTTATTTCCTACAAAAAAGGTTACATACAAAGATATTGTATCTCCCTTACTTTTCGAGATATTTTTAAGAAAATAACAAAAACAAATTCCCACCTTTTTTTACATTTTTTAAATTTTCTTAAAAACTAAGCAAGAAAGAGCGATTTTAAAAATAATATGTTTTATAGACAATTTTATTTCGTACAAAAAAGTTTTTATACAAAGATATTGTATCTCCCTTACTTGTGGAGATATTTTTAAAAAATAAAAAACAAATTCCCACCTTTTTTTACATTTTTTAAAATATCTCAAAAACTAAGCATGATAGAGCGATTTTACAAATATTATGTTTTGTAGACAATTTTATTTCCTACAAAAAAGGTTACATACAAAGATATTGTATCTTTCTTATTTTTCGAAATATTTTTAAGAAATAAAAAACAAATTCCCACCTTTTTTTACATTTTTTAAAATATCTCAAAAACTAAGCATGATAGAGCGATTTTACAAATATTATGTTTTGTAGACAATTTTATTTCTTACAAAAAAGGTTACATACAAAGATATTGTATCTTTCTTATTTTTCGAAATATTTTTAAAAAATAAAAAACAAATTCCCACCTTTTTTTACATTTTTTAAAATATCTTAAAAACTAAGCATGATAGAGCGATTTTACAAATATTATGTTTTGTAGACAATTTTATTTCCTACAAAAAAGGTTACATACAAAGATATTGTATCTTTCTTATTTTTCGAAAAATTTTTAAGAAATAAAAAACAAATTCCCACCTTTTTTTACATTTTTTAAAATATCTCAAAAACTAAGCATGATAGAGCGATTTTACAAATATTATGTTTTGTAGACAATTTTATTTCCTACAAAAAAGGTTACATACAAAGATATTGTATCTTTCTTATTTTTCGAAATATTTTTAAGAAAATAAAAAACAAATTCCCACCTTTTTTTACATTTTTTAAAATATCTCAAAAACTAAGCATAATAGAGCGATTTTTCAAATATTATGTTTTGTAGACAATTTTATTTCGTACAAAAAAGTATTTTATACAAAGATATTGTATCTCCCTTACTTGTGGAGATATTTTTAAAAAATAAAAAACAAATACCCACTTTTTTTTACATTTTTTAAAATATCTCAAAAACTAAGCATGATAGAGCGATTTTACAAATATTATGTTTTGTAGACAATTTTATTTCCTACAAAAAAGGTTTTATACAAAGATATTGTATCTCCCTTACTTGTGGAGATATTTTTAAAAAATAAAAAACAAATTCCCACCTTTTTTTACATTTTTTAAAATATCTCAAAAACTAAGCATGATAGAGCGATTTTTCAAATATTATGTTTTGTAGACAATTTTATTTCCTACAAAAAAGTTTTTATACAAAGATATTGTATCTCCCTTACTTGTGGAGATATTTTTAAAAAATAAAAAACAAATTCCCACCTTTTTTTACATTTTTTAAAATATCTCAAAAACTAAGCATGATAGAGCGATTTTACAAATATTATGTTTTGTAGACAATTTTATTTCCTACAAAAAAGGTTACATACAAAGATATTGTATCTTTCTTATTTTTCGAAATATTTTTAAAAAATAAAAAACAAATTCCCACCTTTTTTTACATTTTTTAAAATATCTCAAAAACTAAGCATGATAGAGCGATTTTACAAATATTATGTTTTGTAGACAATTTTATTTCCTACAAAAAAGGTTACATACAAAGATATTGTATCTTTCTTATTTTTCGAAATATTTTTAAAAAATAAAAAACAAATTCCCACCTTTTTTTACATTTTTTAAAATATCTCAAAAACTAAGCATGATAGAGCGATTTTACAAATATTATGTTTTGTAGACAATTTTATTTCCTACAAAAAAGGTTACATACAAAGATATTGTATCTTTCTTATTTTTCGAAATATTTTTAAGAAATAAAAAACAAATTCCCACCTTTTTTTACATTTTTTAAAATATCTCAAAAACTAAGCATAATAGAGCGATTTTTCAAATATTATGTTTTGTAGACAATTTTATTTCGTACAAAAAAGATTTTATACAAAGATATTGTATCTCCCTTACTTGTGGAGATATTTTTAAAAAATAAAAAACAAATATCCACTTTTTTTTACATTTTTTAAAATATCTCAAAAACTAAGCATGATAGAGCGATTTTACAAATATTATGTTTTGTAGACAATTTTATTTCCTACAAAAAAGATTTTATACAAAGATATTGTATCTCCCTTACTTGTGGAGATATTTTTAAAAAATAAAAAACAAATTCCCACCTTTTTTTACATTTTTTAAAATATCTCAAAAACTAAGCATGATAGAGCGATTTTACAAATATTATGTTTTGTAGACAATTTTATTTCCTACAAAAAAGTTTTTATACAAAGATATTGTATCTCCCTTACTTGTGGAGATATTTTTAAAAAATAAAAAACAAATACCCACTTTTTTTTACATTTTTTAAAATATCTCAAAAACTAAGCATAGATAGAGCGATTTTACAAATATTATGTTTTGTAGACAATTTTATTTCCTACAAAAAAGGTTTTATACAAAGATATTGTATCTCCCTTACTTGTGGAGATATTTTTAAAAAATAAAAAACAAATTCCCACCTTTTTTTACATTTTTTAAAATATCTCAAAAACTAAGCATGATAGAGCGATTTTACAAATATTATGTTTTGTAGACAATTTTATTTCCTACAAAAAAGGTTACATACAAAGATATTGTATCTCTCTTATTTTTCGAAATATTTTTAAGAAAATAACAAAAACAAATTCCCACCTTTTTTTACATTTTTTAAATTTTCTTAAAAACTAAGCAAGAAAAAGCGATTTCAAAAATAATATGTTTTATAGACAATTTTATTTCGTACAAAAAAGTTTTTATACAAAGATATTGTATCTCCCTTACTTGTGGAGATATTTTTAAAAAATAAAAAACAAATACCCACCTTTTTTTACATTTTTTAAAATATCTCAAAAACTAAGCATGATAGAGCGATTTTACAAATATTATGTTTTGTAGACAATTTTATTTCCTACAAAAAAGGTTACATACAAAGATATTGTATCTTTCTTATTTTTCGAAATATTTTTAAGAAATAAAAAAAAATTCCCACCTTTTTTTACATTTTTTAAAATATCTCAAAAACTAAGCATGATAGAGCGATTTTACAAATATTATGTTTTGTAGACAATTTTATTTTTTACAAAAAAGGTTACATACAAAGATATTGTATCTTTCTTATTTTTCGAAATATTTTTAAAAAATAAAAAACAAATTCCCACCTTTTTTTACATTTTTTAAAATATCTTAAAAACTAAGCATGATAGAGCGATTTTACAAATATTATGTTTTGTAGACAATTTTATTTCCTACAAAAAAGGTTACATACAAAGATATTCTATCTTTCTTATTTTTCGAAAAATTTTTAAGAAATAAAAAACAAATTCCCACCTTTTTTTACATTTTTTAAAATATCTCAAAAACTAAGCATGATAGAGCGATTTTACAAATATTATGTTTTGTAGACAATTTTATTTCCTACAAAAAAGGTTACATACAAAGATATTGTATCTTTCTTACTTTTCGAAAATATTTTTAAAAAATAAAAAACAAATTCCCACCTTTTTTTACATTTTTTAAAATATCTCAAAAACTAAGCATAATAGAGCGATTTTTCAAATATTATGTTTTGTAGACAATTTTATTTCCTACAAAAAAGATTTTATACAAAGATATTGTATCTCCCTTACTTGTGGAGATATTTTTAAAAAATAAAAAACAAATACCCACTTTTTTTTACATTTTTTAAAATATCTCAAAAACTAAGCATGATAGAGCGATTTTACAAATATTATGTTTTGTAGACAATTTTATTTCCTACAAAAAAGGTTATATACAAAGATATTGTATCTCCCTTACTTGTGGAGATATTTTTAAAAAATAAAAAACAAATTCCCACCTTTTTTTACATTTTTTAAAATATCTCAAAAACTAAGCATGATAGAGCGATTTTACAAATATTATGTTTTGTAGACAATTTTATTTCCTACAAAAAAGTTTTTATACAAAGATATTGTATCTCCCTTACTTGTGGAGATATTTTTAAAAAATAAAAAACAAATTCCCACCTTTTTTTACATTTTTTAAAATATCTCAAAAACTAAGCATGATAGAGCGATTTTACAAATATTATGTTTTGTAGACAATTTTATTTCCTACAAAAAAGGTTTTATACAAAGATATTGTATCTCCCTTACTTGTGGAGATATTTTTAAAAAATAAAAAACAAATTCCCACCTTTTTTTACATTTTTTAAAATATCTCAAAAACTAAGCATGATAGAGCGATTTTACAAATATTATGTTTTGTAGACAATTTTATTTCCTACAAAAAAAGTTTTTATACAAAGATATTGTATCTCCCTTACTTGTGGAGATATTTTTAAAAAATAAAAAACAAATTCCCACCTTTTTTTACATTTTTTAAAATATCTCAAAAACTAAGCATGATAGAGCGATTTTACAAATATTATGTTTTGTAGACAATTTTATTTCCTACAAAAAAGGTTACATACAAAGATATTGTATCTCTCTTATTTTTCGAAGATATTTTTAAGAAATAAAAAACAAATTCCCACCTTTTTTTACATTTTTTAAAATATCTCAAAAACTAAGCATGATAGAGCGATTTTACAAATATTATGTTTTGTAGACAATTTTATTTCCTACAAAAAAGGTTACATACAAAGATATTGTATCTCTCTTATTTTTCGAAATATTTTTAAAAAATAAAAAACAAATTCCCACCTTTTTTTACATTTTTTAAAATATCTCAAAAACTAAGCATGATAGAGCGATTTTACAAATATTATGTTTTGTAGACAATTTTATTTCCTACAAAAAAGGTTACATACAAAGATATTGTATCTTTCTTATTTTTCGAAGATATTTTTAAAAAATAAAAAACAAATTCCCACCTTTTTTTACATTTTTTAAAATATCTCAAAAACTAAGCATGATAGAGCGATTTTACAAATATTATGTTTTGTAGACAATTTTATTTCCTACAAAAAAGGTTACATACAAAGATATTGTATCTTTCTTATTTTTCGAAATATTTTTAAGAAATAAAAAACAAATTCCCACCTTTTTTTACATTTTTTAAAATATCTCAAAAACTAAGCATAATAGAGCGATTTTTCAAATATTATGTTTTGTAGACAATTTTATTTCGTACAAAAAAGATTTTATACAAAGATATTGTATCTCCCTTACTTGTGGAGATATTTTTAAAAAATAAAAAACAAATACCCACTTTTTTTTACATTTTTTAAAATATCTCAAAACCTAAGCATGATAGAGCGATTTTACAAATATTATGTTTTGTAGACAATTTTATTTCCTACAAAAAAGGTTTTATACAAAGATATTGTATCTCCCTTACTTGTGGAGATATTTTTAAAAAATAAAAAACAAATTCCCACCTTTTTTTACATTTTTTAAAATATCTCAAAAACTAAGCATGATAGAGCGATTTTACAAATATTATGTTTTGTAGACAATTTTATTTCCTACAAAAAAGTTTTTATACAAAGATATTGTATCTCCCTTACTTGTGGAGATATTTTTAAAAAATAAAAAACAAATTCCCACCTTTTTTTACATTTTTTAAAATATCTCAAAAACTAAGCAAGATAGAGCGATTTTACAAATATTATGTTTTGTAGACAATTTTATTTCCTACAAAAAAGGTTATATACAAAGATATTGTATCTCCCTTACTTGTGGAGATATTTTTAAAAAATAAAAAACAAATTCCCACCTTTTTTTACATTTTTTAAAATATCTCAAAAACTAAGCATGATAGAGCGATTTTACAAATATTATGTTTTGTAGACAATTTTATTTCCGACAAAAAAAGTTATATACAAAGATATTGTATCTCCCTTACTTGTGGAGATATTTTTAAAAAATAAAAAACAAATTCCCACCTTTTTTTACATTTTTTAAAATATCTCAAAAACTAAGCATGATAGAGCGATTTTACAAATATTATGTTTTGTAGACAATTTTATTTCCTACAAAAAAGGTTACATACAAAGATATTGTATCTCTCTTATTTTTCGAAATATTTTTAAGAAAATAAAAAAACAAATTCCCACCTTTTTTTACATTTTTTAAATTATCTTAAAAACTAAGCAAGAAAGAGCGATTTTAAAAATAATATGTTTTATAGACAATTTTATTTCGTACAAAAAAGTTTTTATACAAAGATATTGTATCTCCCTTACTTGTGGAGATATTTTTAAAAAATAAAAAACAAATTCCCACTTTTTTTTACATTTTTTAAAATATCTCAAAAACTAAGCAAGATAGAGCGATTTTACAAATATTATGTTTTGTAGACAATTTTATTTCCTACAAAAAAGGTTACATACAAAGATATTGTATCTTTCTTATTTTTCGAAATATTTTTAAAAAATAAAAAACAAATTCCCACCTTTTTTTACATTTTTTAAAATATCTCAAAAACTAAGCATGATAGAGCGATTTTACAAATATTATGTTTTGTAGACAATTTTATTTCCTACAAAAAAGGTTACATACAAAGATATTGTATCTTTCTTATTTTTCGAAATATTTTTAAAAAATAAAAAACAAATTCCCACCTTTTTTTACATTTTTTAAAATATCTCAAAAACTAAGCATGATAGAGCGATTTTACAAATATTATGTTTTGTAGACAATTTTATTTCCTACAAAAAAGGTTACATACAAAGATATTGTATCTTTCTTATTTTTCGAAATATTTTTAAGAAATAAAAAACAAATTCCCACCTTTTTTTACATTTTTTAAAATATCTCAAAAACTAAGCATGATAGAGCGATTTTTACAAATATTATGTTTTGTAGACAATTTTATTTCGTACAAAAAAGGTTTTATACAAAGATATTGTATCTCCCTTACTTGTGGAGATATTTTTAAAAAATAAAAAACAAATTCCCACCTTTTTTTACATTTTTTAAAATATCTCAAAAACTAAGCATGATAGAGCGATTTTACAAATATTATGTTTTGTAGACAATTTTATTTCCTACAAAAAAGTTTTTATACAAAGATATTGTATCTCCCTTACTTGTGGAGATATTTTTAAAAAATAAAAAACAAATTCCCACCTTTTTTTACATTTTTTAAAATATCTCAAAAACTAAGCATGATAGAGCGATTTTACAAATATTATGTTTTGTAGACAATTTTATTTCGTACAAAAAAGTTTTTATACAAAGATATTGTATCTCCCTTACTTGTGGAGATATTTTTAAAAAATAAAAAACAAATACCCACTTTTTTTACATTTTTTAAAATATCTCAAAAACTAAGCATGATAGAGCGATTTTTCAAATATTATGTTTTGTAGACAATTTTATTTCCGACAAAAAAAGTTATATACAAAGATATTGTATCTCCCTTACTTGTGAAGATATTTTTAAAAAATAAAAAACAAATTCCTACCTTGTTTTACATTTTTTAAAATATCTCAAAAACTAAGCATGATAGAGCGATTTTACAAATATTATGTTTTGTAGACAATTTTATTTCCTACAAAAAAGGTTTTATACAAAGATATTGTATCTCCCTTACTTGTGGAGATATTTTTAAAAAATAAAAAACAAATTCCCACCTTTTTTTACATTTTTTAAAATATCTCAAAAACTAAGCATGATAGAGCGATTTTACAAATATTATGTTTTGTAGACAATTTTATTTCCTACAAAAAAGTTTTTATACAAAGATATTGTATCTCCCTTACTTGTGGAGATATTTTTAAAAAATAAAAAACAAATTCCCACCTTTTTTTACATTTTTTAAAATATCTCAAAAACTAAGCATGATAGAGCGATTTTACAAATATTATGTTTTGTAGACAATTTTATTTCCTACAAAAAAGGTTATATACAAAGATATTGTATCTCCCTTACTTGTGGAGATATTTTTAAAAAATAAAAAACAAATTCCCACCTTTTTTTACATTTTTTAAAATATCTCAAAAACTAAGCATGATAGAGCGATTTTACAAATATTATGTTTTGTAGACAATTTTATTTCCTACAAAAAAGGTTTTATACAAAGATATTGTATCTCCCTTACTTGTGGAGATATTTTTAAAAAATAAAAAACAAATTCCTACCTTGTTTTACATTTTTTAAAATATCTCAAAAACTAAGCATGATAGAGCGATTTTACAAATATTATGTTTTGTAGACAATTTTATTTCCTACAAAAAAGGTTACATACAAAGATATTGTATCTCCCTTACTTTTCGATATATTTTTAAGAAAATAACAAAAACAAATTCCCACCTTTTTTTACATTTTTTAAATTATCTTAAAAACTAAGCAAGAAAAAGCGATTTCAAAAATAATATGTTTTATAGACAATTTTATTTCGTACAAAAAAGTTTTTATACAAAGATATTGTATCTCCCTTACTTGTGGAGATATTTTTAAAAAATAAAAAACAAATACCCACCTTTTTTTACATTTTTTAAAATATCTCAAAAACTAAGCATGATAGAGCGATTTTACAAATATTATGTTTTGTAGACAATTTTATTTCCTACAAAAAAGGTTACATACAAAGATATTGTATCTTTCTTATTTTTCGAAATATTTTTAAAAAATAAAAAACAAATTCCCACCTTTTTTTACATTTTTTAAAATATCTCAAAAACTAAGCATGATAGAGCGATTTTACAAATATTATGTTTTGTAGACAATTTTATTTCCTACAAAAAAGGTTTTATACAAAGATATTGTATCTCCCTTACTTGTGGAGATATTTTTAAAAAATAAAAAACAAATTCCCACCTTTTTTTACATTTTTTAAAATATCTCAAAAACTAAGCATGATAGAGCGATTTTACAAATATTATGTTTTGTAGACAATTTTATTTCCTACAAAAAAGGTTACATACAAAGATATTGTATCTTTCTTATTTTTCGAAATATTTTTAAGAAAATAAAAAAACAAATTCCCACCTTTTTTTACATTTTTTAAAATATCTCAAAAACTAAGCATGATAGAGCGATTTTACAAATATTATGTTTTGTAGACAATTTTATTTCCTACAAAAAAGGTTACATACAAAGATATTGTATCTCCCTTACTTGTCGAGATATTTTTAAAAAATAAAAAACAAATTCCCACCTTTTTTTACATTTTTTAAAATATCTCAAAAACTAAGCATGATAGAGCGATTTTACAAATATTATGTTTTGTAGACAATTTTATTTCCTACAAAAAAGTTTTTATACAAAGATATTGTATCTCCCTTACTTGTGGAGATATTTTTAAAAAATAAAAAACAAATTCCCACCTTTTTTTACATTTTTTAAAATATCTCAAAAACTAAGCATGATAGAGCGATTTTACAAATATTATGTTTTGTAGACAATTTTATTTCCTACAAAAAAGGTTTTATACAAAGATATTGTATCTCCCTTACTTGTGGAGATATTTTTAAAAAATAAAAAACAAATTCCCACCTTTTTTTACATTTTTTAAAATATCTCAAAAACTAAGCATGATAGAGCGATTTTACAAATATTATGTTTTGTAGACAATTTTATTTCCTACAAAAAAGGTTTTATACAAAGATATTGTATCTCCCTTACTTGTGGAGATATTTTTAAAAAATAAAAAACAAATTCCTACCTTGTTTTACATTTTTTAAAATATCTCAAAAACTAAGCATGATAGAGCGATTTTACAAATATTATGTTTTGTAGACAATTTTATTTCCTACAAAAAAGGTTACATACAAAGATATTGTATCTCCCTTACTTTTCGAAATATTTTTAAGAAAATAACAAAAACAAATTCCCACCTTTTTTTACATTTTTTAAATTATCTTAAAAACTAAGCAAGAAAGAGCGATTTTAAAAATAATATGTTTTATAGACAATTTTATTTCGTACAAAAAAGTTTTTATACAAAGATATTGTATCTCCCTTACTTGTGGAGATATTTTTAAAAAATAAAAAACAAATTCCCACCTTTTTTTACATTTTTTAAAATATCTCAAAAACTAAGCATGATAGAGCGATTTTACAAATATTATGTTTTGTAGACAATTTTATTTCCTACAAAAAAGGTTACATACAAAGATATTGTATCTTTCTTATTTTTCGAAATATTTTTAAAAAATAAAAAACAAATTCCCACCTTTTTTTACATTTTTTAAAATATCTCAAAAACTAAGCATGATAGAGCGATTTTACAAATATTATGTTTTTTAGACAATTTTATTTCCTACAAAAAAGGTTACATACAAAGATATTGTATCTTTCTTATTTTTCGAAATATTTTTAAAAAATAAAAAACAAATTCCCACCTTTTTTTACATTTTTTAAAATATCTTAAAAACTAAGCATGATAGAGCGATTTTACAAATATTATGTTTTGTAGACAATTTTATTTCCTACAAAAAAGGTTACATACAAAGATATTCTATCTTTCTTATTTTTCGAAAAATTTTTAAGAAATAAAAAACAAATTCCCACCTTTTTTTACATTTTTTAAAATATCTCAAAAACTAAGCATGATAGAGCGATTTTACAAATATTATGTTTTGTAGACAATTTTATTTCGTACAAAAAAGGTTTCATACAAAGATATTGTATCTCCCTTACTTGTGGAGATATTTTTAAAAAATAAAAAACAAATACCCACTTTTTTTTACATTTTTTAAAATATCTCAAAAACTAAGCATGATAGAGCGATTTTACAAATATTATGTTTTGTAGACAATTTTATTTCCTACAAAAAAGGTTACATACAAAGATATTGTATCTCCCTTACTTGTCGAAGATATTTTTAAAAAATAAAAAACAAATTCCCACCTTTTTTTACATTTTTTAAAATATCTCAAAAACTAAGCATGATAGAGCGATTTTACAAATATTATGTTTTTGTAGACAATTTTATTTCCTACAAAAAAGGTTACATACAAAGATATTGTATCTCCCTTACTTTTCGAGATATTTTTAAAAAATAAAAAACAAATTCCCACCTTTTTTTACATTTTTTAAAATATCTCAAAAACTAAGCATGATAGAGCGATTTTACAAATATTATGTTTTGTAGACAATTTTATTTCCTACAAAAAAGGTTACATACAAAGATATTGTATCTCCCTTACTTTTCGAGATATTTTTAAAAAATAAAAAACAAATTCCCACCTTTTTTTACATTTTTTAAAATATCTCAAAAACTAAGCATGATAGAGCGATTTTACAAATATTATGTTTTGTAGACAATTTTATTTCCTACAAAAAAGGTTACATACAAAGATATTGTATCTTCCTTATTTTTCGAGATATTTTTAAGAAATAAAAAACAAATTCCCACCTTTTTTTACATTTTTTAAAATATCTCAAAAACTAAGCATGATAGAGCGATTTTTCAAATATTATGTTTTGTAGACAATTTTATTTCGTACAAAAAAGATTTTATACAAAGATATTGTATCTCCCTTACTTGTGGAGATATTTTTAAAAAATAAAAAACAAATTCCCACCTTTTTTTACATTTTTTAAAATATCTCAAAAACTAAGCATGATAGAGCGATTTTACAAATATTATGTTTTGTAGACAATTTTATTTCCTACAAAAAAGGTTTTATACAAAGATATTGTATCTCCCTTACTTGTGGAGATATTTTTAAAAAATAAAAAACAAATTCCCACCTTTTTTTACATTTTTTAAAATATCTCAAAAACTAAGCATGATAGAGCGATTTTACAAATATTATGTTTTGTAGACAATTTTATTTCCTACAAAAAAGGTTATATACAAAGATATTGTATCTCCCTTACTTGTGGAGATATTTTTAAAAAATAAAAAACAAATTCCTACCTTGTTTTACATTTTTTAAAATATCTCAAAAACTAAGCATGATAGAGCGATTTTACAAATATTATGTTTTGTAGACAATTTTATTTCCTACAAAAAAAGTTACATACAAAGATATTGTATCTTTCTTATTTTTCGAAATATTTTTAAGAAAATAACAAAAACAAATTCCCACCTTTTTTTACATTTTTTAAATTTTCTTAAAAACTAAGCAAGAAAAAGCGATTTCAAAAATAATATGTTTTATAGACAATTTTATTTCGTACAAAAAAGTTTTTATACAAAGATATTGTATCTCCCTTACTTGTGGAGATATTTTTAAAAAATAAAAAACAAATACCCACTTTTTTTTACATTTTTTAAAATATCTCAAAAACTAAGCAAGATAGAGCGATTTTACAAATATTATGTTTTGTAGACAATTTTATTTCCTACAAAAAAGGTTACATACAAAGATATTGTATCTTTCTTATTTTTCGAAATATTTTTAAGAAATAAAAAACAAATTTCCACCTTTTTTTACATTTTTTAAAATATCTCAAAAACTAAGCATGATAGAGCGATTTTACAAATATTATGTTTTTTAGACAATTTTATTTCTTACAAAAAAGGTTACATACAAAGATATTGTATCTTTCTTATTTTTCGAAATATTTTTAAAAAATAAAAAACAAATTCCCACCTTTTTTTACATTTTTTAAAATATCTTAAAAACTAAGCATGATAGAGCGATTTTACAAATATTATGTTTTGTAGACAATTTTATTTCCTACAAAAAAGGTTACATACAAAGATATTCTATCTTTCTTATTTTTCGAAAATATTTTTAAGAAATAAAAAACAAATTCCCACCTTTTTTTACATTTTTTAAAATATCTCAAAAACTAAGCATGATAGAGCGATTTTACAAATATTATGTTTTGTAGACAATTTTATTTCCTACAAAAAAGGTTACATACAAAGATATTGTATCTCCCTTACTTGTCGAGATATTTTTAAAAAATAAAAAACAAATTCCCACCTTTTTTTACATTTTTTAAAATATCTCAAAAACTAAGCAAGAAAGAGCGATTTTACAAATATTATGTTTTATAGACAATTTTATTTCCTACAAAAAAGTGTTACGTCTCGAGAAGAGATTTCACGAGTGGCCGCTGTTACCAGTTCTTACTTGAAGAGTAAGAACGAATTTAGAATTTCTCAACCGGTCACGACCTAGCAGTCGTTTACTCGGATAAGAGAAAGGAAGTTAATGCCTGTTTTTGGGTCAGCCTGCTTATCAGTACTTTACCCGGGATAGGCTTTACTCGCGGATACCGGAGCGTCGGACGTCAATATGTCAAAGAAAACTCAACCCTGGATGTTAACCAAATCTTTAATTCTTACCTGGTTTCCGGTGCTGGCCAATGGGAGATGCAATCCAAATATACCGACTGAAATTGGCGTTTGAAGGAAGGGTGCAGTTGTTAAATCACAATCACAATGTAGAATAACAATATAGTATATTTTAAAATTTAAATTCAGATTTAAATTGTTACACGATAAACACCTTGTTGCACACACACACAATTATTAATAAACAATGTTGACGGAATATTAATTTGGTAAAAATAAATGACTTAGGCTTGCAAAGATTTATAATAGCAATAATAAATAAGAATAAAATGTTCAAAGTCAATGAATAAGTTCTATTAAACAAGAGAGAGAAACTTAGTAACAAAATTTAAATAAATTGATTGTAAATCAACCTTAGTCAAAAAAATACCAAGTTAATATTCATAAATCGTCGATAATTGAACAAGATCACACCAGGAAAATGCCGTTCAACTCACGAACACACGATTTAGACACACGCAGTAGTAGGTTAATATAATAATACTTAAAATCAAAAATAAACGAACATCAGACAAATTTAAGAAACGTACTCAATAATTATATAAGGTGGACTTTATAAGTACACTTGGAGTACTAGAACAAAACTTAAGACAAATTTTTGACAAGTACCAAATGATTATATAAGATGGACTTATAAATGGACTTAGAAAATTATTACAAAACTACTCTTAGAAAAATCTTAGACACGTACTCGATGATAATTTTAGGTGGACTTATAAGTGAACTCAGAAAATTAGTACAAAACTAGACAATCTTTAGACCAAGTTTAGACACGTACTCGACTATAATTTAAGGTGGACTGACTTCATGGACGAACGTAGCATCGCAAGAAGCGTCCGTTTCGGAAGAGTGGGAGTACCTCCCACTACGCAAAAATGCTTCCCCCACTACTGACTTTCACACCGTGAGACCCAAGTCAAGGAGAAGAATTCGCTGACAAAAATATTAGTTACTATCAAGCGCGAATTCTTCGAAGAGAAATAGGTATTACTTACATTGGAATTTTATCAAGCGCGAATTCTTCGAAGAGAAATAAGTATTACTTACATTGGAATTTTATCAAGCGCGAATTCTCCGAAGAAAGATAAGTGTCAGTTACATTGGAATGTTATCAAGCGCGAGCTCCTGGGACTGCGCCGTCAGCAAAAATGCACGTGCAGACAGAATATGAGTAACGAATATAATATAATAAAGTATGAATATTTTATGCACATTGAAATAATAATTTAAAAGCAACCATTCCAATATAACGTCGACCGATAAGTCAGTACTGGAAGAACGCAATGTCGGTATTACCGACATTTACTTATCGACTAAACTCGTTACCGACCGACACTGTCGGTAATGCAGATTCCTCTATGAACGACAATGGATTCTCAATACTCTATTTTATCCATTCTACAAAATACAATTTATCGATGGTCGTTCATAGGAAATACAGAATTATCTTTACAAAGAATAATAACAATATGGAAAAGAAAAGCATAATTACCAAATATTTAAGTATATATAGCGTGAAAATAAGGTACATTAGCGCGAACGAAAATGATCTATTATAATTGATCTAATAACTAATGTACATACAAAGTATCGAATTTATATACTAAAACAAACAGTATGAGATATATGTATATGTATAAAAAGAAAAATTTTTCTCGCAAGGTTTACATAGTACTTATAGAACTATTTTCACGCAAAATTATACAAACTAAAGTTTAACAAATTACTTTTACGCAAAAATTAGACAGACTAATAATATTCAAATACGACAGAGTTTACCAAATTTAAAACTTTTTGGTGTAGTGCACGAAATTCGAATTTAGACGTCACTGGACGTGACAAAAGGTTATATACAAAGATATTGTATCTTCCTTACTTGTGGAAATATTTTTAAAAAATAAAAAACAAATTCCCACCTTTTTTTACATTTTTTAAAATATCTCAAAAACTAAGCATGATAGAGCGATTTTACAAATATTATGTTTTATAGACAATTTTATTTCCTACAAAAAAGTTTTATACAAAGATATTGTATCTCCCTTACTTGTCGAAGATATTTTTAAAAAATAAAAAACAAATTCCCACCTTTTTTTACATTTTTTAAAATATCTCAAAAACTAAGCAAGATAGAGCGATTTTACAAATATTATGTTTTATAGACAATTTTATTTCGTACAAAAAAGTTTTTATACAAAGATATTGTATCTCCATTACTTGTAGAGATATTTTTAAAAAATAAAAAACAAATACGCACTTTTTTTTACATTTTTTAAAATATCTCAAAAACTAAACATGACAGAGCGATTTTTCAATTATTATGTTTTGTAAACAATTTTATTTCCGACAAAAAAAGTTATATACAAAGATATTGTATCTCCCTTACTTGTGAAGATATTTTTAAACAATAAAAAACAAATTCCTACCTTGTTTTACATTTTTTAAAATATCTCAAAAACTAAGCATTATAGAGCGATTTTACAAATATTATGTTTTGTGGACAATTTTATTTCTTACAAAAAAGATTTTATACAAAGATATTGTATCTCCCTTACTTGTGAAGATACTTTTAAAAAATAAAAAACAAATTCCCACCTTTTTTTACATTTTTTAAAATATCTCAAAAAATAAGCATAATAGAGCGATTTTTCAAATATTATGTTTTGTAGACAATTTTATTTCCTACAAAAAAGTTTTTATACAAAGATATTGTATATCCCTTACTCGTGGAGATATTTTTAAAAAATAAAAAACAAATACCCACTTTTTTTTACATTTTTTAGAATATCTCAAAAAGTAAGCAAGAAAGAGCGATCTTACAAATATTATGTTTTATAGACAATTTTATTTCCTACATAAAAGGTTATATACAAAGATATTGTACCTCCCTTACTTGTGGAGATATTTTTAAAAAATAAAAAACAAATTCCCACCTTTTTTTACATTTTTTAAAATATCTCAAAAACTAAGCATGATAGAGCGATTTTACAAATATTATGTTTTATAGACAATTTTATTTCGTACAAAAAAGTTTTTATACAAAGATATTGTATCTCCCTTACTTGTGGAGATATTTTTAAAAAATAAAAAACAAATACCCACTTTTTTTTACATTTTTTAAAATATCTCAAAAACTAAGCAAGATAGAGCGATTTTACAAATATTATGTTTTGTAGACAATTTTATTTCTTACAAAAAAGGTTATATACAAAGATATTGTATCTTTCTTATTTGTCGAAGATATTTTTAAAAAATAAAAAACAAATTCCCACCTTTTTTTACATTTTTTAAAATATCTCAAAAACTAAGCATGATAGAGCGATTTTACAAATATTATGTTTTGTAGACAATTTTATTTCCTACAAAAAAGGTTACATACAAAGATATTGTATCTTTCTTACTTTTCGAGATATTTTTAAGAAATAAAAAACAAATTCCCACCTTTTTTTACATTTTTTAAAATATCTCAAAAACTAAGCAAGATAGAGCGATTTTACAAATATTATGTTTTATAGACAATTTTATTTCCTACAAAAAGGTTATATACAAAGATATTGTATCTCCCTTACTTGTGGAGATATTTTTAAAAAATAAAAAACAAATACCCACCTTTTTTTACATTTTTTAAAATATCTCAAAAACTAAGCAAGATAGAGCGATTTTACAAATATTATGTTTTATAGACAATTTTATTTCCTACAAAAAAGTTTTTATACAAAGATATTGTATCTCCCTTACTTGTGGAGATATTTTTAAAAAATAAAAAACAAATTCCCACCTTTTTTTACATTTTTTAAAATATCTCAAAAACTAAGCATGATAGAGCGATTTTACAAATATTATGTTTTATAGACAATTTTATTTCGTACAAAAAAGTTTTTATACAAAGATATTGTATCTCCCTTACTTGTGGAGATATTTTTAAAAAATAAAAAACAAATACCCACCTTTTTTTACATTTTTTAAAATATCTCAAAAACTAAGCATGATAGAGCGATTTTACAAATATTATGTTTTGTAGACAATTTTATTTCCTACAAAAAAGGTTATATACAAAGATATTGTATCTCCCTTACTTGTGGAGATATTTTTAAAAAATAAAAAACAAATTCCCACCTTTTTTTACATTTTTTAAAATATCTCAAAAACTAAGCATGATAGAGCGATTTTACAAATATTATGTTTTGTAGACAATTTTATTTCCTACAAAAAAGGTTACATACAAAGATATTGTATCTTTCTTATTTTTCGAGATATTTTTAAAAAATAAAAAACAAATTCCCACCTTTTTTTACATTTTTTAAAATATCTCAAAAACTAAGCATGATAGAGCGATTTTACAAATATTATGTTTTGTAGACAATTTTATTTCCTACAAAAAAGGTTACATACAAAGATATTGTATCTTCCTTACTTTTCGAGATATTTTTAAAAAATAAAAAACAAATTCCCACCTTTTTTTACATTTTTTAAAATATCTCAAAAACTAAGCAAGATAGAGCGATTTTACAAATATTATGTTTTATAGACAATTTTATTTCCTACAAAAAAGGTTTTATACAAAGATATTGTATCTCCCTTACTTGTGGAGATATTTTTAAAAAATAAAAAACAAATTCCCACCTTTTTTTACATTTTTTAAAATATCTCAAAAACTAAGCATGATAGAGCGATTTTACAAATATTATGTTTTGTAGACAATTTTATTTCGTACAAAAAGATTTTATACAAAGATATTGTATCTCCCTTACTTGTGGAGATATTTTTAAAAAATAAAAAACAAATTCCCACCTTTTTTTACATTTTTTAAAATATCTCAAAAACTAAGCATAATAGAGCGATTTTTCAAATATTATGTTTTGTAGACAATTTTATTTCCTACAAAAAAGTTTTTATACAAAGATATTGTATCTCCCTTACTTGTGGAGATATTTTTAAAAAATAAAAAACAAATACCCACTTTTTTTTACATTTTTTAGAATATCTCAAAAACTAAGCAAGAAAGAGCGATCTTACAAATATTATGTTTTATAGACAATTTTATTTCCTACATAAAAGGTTATATACAAAGATATTGTACCTCCCTTACTTGTGGAGATATTTTTAAAAAATAAAAAAAAAATTCCCACCTTTTTTTACATTTTTTAAAATATCTCAAAAACTAAGCATGATAGAGCGATTTTTCAAGTATTATGTTTTGTAGACAATTTTATTTCCGACAAAAAAAGTTATATACAAAGATATTGTATCTCCCTTACTTGTGGAGATATTTTTAAAAAATAAAAAACAAATTCCTACCTTGTTTTACATTTTTTAAAATATCTCAAAAACTAAGCATGATAGAGCGATTTTACAAATATTATGTTTTGTAGACAATTTTATTTCCTACAAAAAAGGTTTTATACAAAGATATTGTATCTCCCTTACTTGTGAAGATATTTTTAAAAAATAAAAAACAAATTCCCACCTTTTTTTACATTTTTTAAAATATCTTAAAAACTAAGCAAGAAAGAGCGATTTTACAAATATTATGTTTTATAGACAATTTTATTTCGTACAAAAAAGTTTTTATACAAAGATATTGTATCTCCCTTACTTGTGGAGATATTTTTAAAAAATAAAAAACAAATACCCACTTTTTTTTACATTTTTTAAAATATCTCAAAAACTAAGCAAGATAGAGCGATTTTACAAATATTATGTTTTGTAGACAATTTTATTTCCTACAAAAAAGGTTATATACAAAGATATTGTATCTCCCTTACTTGTCGAAGATATTTTTAAAAAATAAAAAACAAATTCCCACCTTTTTTTACATTTTTTAAAATATCTCAAAAACTAAGCATGATAGAGCGATTTTACAAATATTATGTTTTGTAGACAATTTTATTTCCTACAAAAAAGGTTTTATACAAAGATATTGTATCTCCCTTACTTGTCGAGATATTTTTAAAAAATAAAAAACAAATTCCCACCTTTTTTTACATTTTTTAAAATATCTCAAAAACTAAGCAAGAAAGAGCGATCTTACAAATATTATGTTTTATAGACAATTTTATTTCCTACAAAAAAGGTTATATACAAAGATATTGTACCTCCCTTACTTGTGGAGATACTTTTAAAAAATAAAAAACAAATTCCTACCTTTTTTTACATTTTTTAAAATATCTCAAAAACTAAGCATGATAGAGCGATTTTACAAATATTATGTTTTGTAGACAATTTTATTTCCTACAAAAAAGATTTATATACAAAGATATTGTATCTCTCTTACTTGTGGAGATATTTTTAAAAAATAAAAAACAAATTCCCACCTTTTTTTACATTTTTTAAAATATCTCAAAAACTAAGCAAGAAAGAGCGATTTTAAAAATAATATGTTTTATAGACAATTTTATTTCGTACAAAAAAGTTTTTATACAAAGATATTGTATCTCCCTTACTTGTGGAGATATTTTTAAAAAATAAAAAACAAATTCCCACCTTTTTTTACATTTTTTAAAATATCTCAAAAACTAAGCAAGATAGAGCGATTTTACAAATATTATGTTTTGTAGACAATTTTATTTCCTACAAAAAAGGTTACATACAAAGATATTCTATCTTTCTTATTTTTCGAAATATTTTTAAGAAATAAAAAACAAATTCCCACCTTTTTTTACATTTTTTAAAATATCTTAAAAACTAAGCATGATAGAGCGATTTTACAAATATTATGTTTTGTAGACAATTTTATTTCCTACAAAAAAGATTTTATACAAAGATATTGTATCTCCCTTACTTGTGGAGATATTTTTAAAAAATAAAAAACAAATTCCCACCTTTTTTTACATTTTTTAAAATATCTCAAAAACTAAGCAAGAAAGAGCGATTTTACAAATATTATGTTTTATAGACAATTTTATTTCTTACAAAAAAGGTTTTATACAAAGATATTGTATCTCCCTTACTTGTGGAGATATTTTTAAAAAATAAAAAACAAATTCCCACCTTTTTTTACATTTTTTAAAATATCTCAAAAACTAAGCATAATAGAGCGATTTTTCAAATATTATGTTTTGTAGACAATTTTATTTCCTACAAAAAAGTTTTTATACAAAGATATTGTATCTCCCTTACTTGTGGAGATATTTTTAAAAAATAAAAAACAAATTCCCACCTTTTTTTACATTTTTTAAAATATCTCAAAAACTAAGCAAGAAAGAGCGATCTTACAAATATTATGTTTTATAGACAATTTTATTTCCTACAAAAAAGGTTATATACAAAGATATTGTATCTCCCTTACTTGTGGAGATATTTTTAAAAAATAAAAAACAAATACCCACCTTTTTTTACATTTTTTAAAATATCTCAAAAACTAAGCATGATAGAGCGATTTTTCAAATATTATGTTTTGTAGACAATTTTATTTCCGACAAAAAAGTTATATACAAAGATATTGTATCTCCCTTACTTGTGGAGATATTTTTAAAAAATAAAAAACAAATTCCTACCTTGTTTTACATTTTTTAAAATATCTCAAAAACTAAGCATGATAGAGCGATTTTACAAATATTATGTTTTGTAGACAATTTTATTTCCTACAAAAAAGGTTACATACAAAGATATTGTATCTCCCTTACTTGTCGAAATATTTTTAAAAAATAAAAAACAAATTCCCACCTTTTTTTACATTTTTTAAAATATCTCAAAAACTAAGCAAGAAAGAGCGATTTTACAAATATTATGTTTTATAGACAATTTTATTTCGTACAAAAAAGTTTTTATACAAAGATATTGTATCTCCCTTACTTGTGGAGATATTTTTAAAAAATAAAAAACAAATTCCCACCTTTTTTTACATTTTTTAAATTATCTCAAAAACTAAGCAAGAAAGAGCGATTTTACAAATATTATGTTTTATAGACAATTTTATTTCGTACAAAAAAGTTTTTATACAAAGATATTGTATCTCCCTTACTTGTGGAGATATTTTTAAAAAATAAAAAACAAATACCCACTTTTTTTTTTACATTTTTTAAAATATCTCAAAAACTAAGCAAGATAGAGCGATTTTACAAATATTATGTTTTGTTGACAATTTTATTTCCTACAAAAAAAGTTACATACAAAGATATTGTATCTTCCTTACTTGTGGAAGATATTTTTAAAAAATAAAAAACAAATTCCCACCTTTTTTTACATTTTTTAAAATATCTCAAAAACTAAGCATGATAGAGCGATTTTACAAATATTATGTTTTGTAGACAATTTTATTTCTTACAAAAAAGGTTTTATACAAAGATATTGTATCTCCCTTACTTGTGGAAATATTTTTAAAAAATAAAAAACAAATTCCCACCTTTTTTTACATTTTTTAAAATATCTCAAAAACTAAGCATGATAGAGCGATTTTACAAATATTATGTTTTGTAGACAATTTTATTTCCTACAAAAAAGGTTTCATACAAAGATATTCTATCTTCCTTACTTGTGGAGATATTTTTAAAAAATAAAAAACAAATACCCACCTTTTTTTACATTTTTTAAAATATCTCAAAAACTAAGCATGATAGAGCGATTTTACAAATATTATGTTTTGTAGACAATTTTATTTCCTACAAAAAAAGTTATATACAAAGATATTGTATCTCCCTTACTTGTGGAGATACTTTTAAAAAATAAAAAACAAATTCCCACCTTTTTTTACATTTTTTAAAATATCTCAAAAACTAAGCAAGATAGAGCGATTTTACAAATATTATGTTTTATAGACAATTTTATTTCGTACAAAAAAGTTTTTATACAAAGATATTGTATCTCCCTTACTTGTGGAGATATTTTTAAAAAATAAAAAACAAATACCCACTTTTTTTTACATTTTTTAAAATATCTCAAAAACTAAGCATGATAGAGCGATTTTACAAATATTATGTTTTGTAGAAAATTTTATTTCCTACAAAAAAGGTTATATACAAAGATATTGTATCTCTCTTACTTGTGGAGATATTTTTAAAAAATAAAAAACAAATTCCCACCTTTTTTTACATTTTTTAAAATATCTCAAAAACTAAGCATGATAGAGCGATTTTACAAATATTATGTTTTGTAGACAATTTTATTTCCTACAAAAAAGGTTTTATACAAAGATATTGTATCTCCCTTACTTGTAGAGATATTTTTAAGAAAATAAAAAACAAATTCCCACCTTTTTTTACATTTTTTAAAATATCTCAAAAACTAAGCAAGAAAGAGCGATTTTACAAATATTATGTTTTATAGACAATTTTATTTCCTACAAAAAAGGTTTTATACAAAGATATTGTATCTCCCTTACTTGTGGAGATATTTTTAAAAAATAAAAAACAAATTCCCACCTTTTTTTACATTTTTTAAAATATCTCAAAAAATAAGCATAATAGAGCGATTTTTCAAATATTATGTTTTGTAGACAATTTTATTTCCTACAAAAAAGATTTTATACAAAGATATTGTATCTCCCTTACTTGTGGAGATATTTTTAAAAAATAAAAAACAAATACCCACTTTTTTTTACATTTTTTAAAATATCTCAAAAAGTAAGCAAGAAAGAGCGATCTTACAAATATTATGTTTTATAGACAATTTTATTTCCTACATAAAAGGTTATATACAAAGATATTGTACCTCCCTTACTTGTAGAGATACTTTTAAAAAATAAAAAAAAATTCCCACCTTTTTTTACATTTTTTAAAATATCTCAAAAACTAAGCAAGAAAGAGCGATCTTACAAATATTATGTTTTATAGACAATTTTATTTCGTACAAAAAAGTTTTTATACAAAGATATTGTATCTCCATTACTTGTGGAGATATTTTTAAAAAATAAAAAACAAATACGCACTTTTTTTTACATTTTTTAAAATATCTCAAAAACTAAACATGACAGAGCGATTTTTCAATTATTATGTTTTGTAAACAATTTTATTTCCGACAAAAAAAGTTATATACAAAGATATTGTATCTTCCTTACTTGTAGAGATATTTTTAAACAATAAAAAACAAATTCCTACCTTGTTTTACATTTTTTAAATTATCTCAAAAACTAAGCAAGATAAGAGCGATTTTACAAGTATTATGGTTTTATAGAAAATTTTATTTCGTACAAAAAAGCTTTTATAAAAAGATATTGTATCTCCCTTACTTGTGGAGATATTTTTAAACAATAAAAAACAAATACCCACTTTTTTTTACATTTTTTAAAATATCTCAAAAACCTAAGCATGATAGAGCGATTTTTCAAATATTATGTTTTGTAGACAATTTTATTTCGTACAAAAAAGATTTTATACAAAGATATTGTATCTCCCTTACTTGTGGAGATATTTTTAAAAAATAAAAAACAAATACCCACTTTTTTTTACATTTTTTAAAATATCTAAAAAACTAAGCATGATAGAGCGATTTTACAAATATTATGTTTTGTAGACAATTTTATTTCCTACAAAAAAGTTTTTATACAAAGATATTGTATCTCCCTTACTTGTGAAGATATTTTTAAAAAATAAAAACAAATTCCCAACTTTTTTTACATTTTTTAAAATATCTCAAAAACTAAGCAGGATAGAGCGATTTTACAAATATTATGTTTTATAGACAATTTTATTTCGTACAAAAAAGTTTATATACAAAGATATTGTATCTCCCTTACTTGTGGAGATATTTTTAAAAAATAAAAAACAAATACCCACTTTTTTTTACATTTTTTAGAATATCTCAAAAACTAAGCAAGAAAGAGCGATCTTACAAATATTATGTTTTATAGACAATTTTATTTCCTACATAAAAGGTTATATACAAAGATATTGTACCTCCCTTACTTGTAGAGATATTTTTAAAAAATAAAAAACAAATTCCCACCTTTTTTACATTTTTTAAAATATCTCAAAAACTAAGCATGATAGAGCGATTTTTCAAATATTATGTTTTGTAGACAATTTTATTTCCGACAAAAAAAGTTATATACAAAGATATTGTATCTCTCTTACTTGTGGAGATATTTTTAAAAAATAAAAAACAAATTCCTACCTTGTTTTACATTTTTTAAAATATCTCAAAAACTAAGCATGATAGAGCGATTTTACAAATATTATGTTTTGTAGACAATTTTATTTCTTACAAAAAAGATTTTATACAAAGATATTGTATCTCCCTTACTTGTAGAGATATTTTAAGAAAATAACAAAAACAAATTCCCACCTTTTTTTACATTTTTTAAAATATCTCAAAAACTAAGCAAGACAGAGCGATTTTACAAATATTATGTTTTATAGACAATTTTATTTCGTACAAAAAAGTTTTTATACAAAGATATTGTATCTCCCTTACTTGTGGAGATATTTTTAAAAAATAAAAAACAAATTCCCACTTTTTTTTACATTTTTTAAAATATCTCAAAAACTAAGCAAGAAAGAGCGATCTTACAAATATTATGTTTTATAGACAATTTTATTTCGTACAAAAAAGTTTTTATACAAAGATATTGTATCTCCATTACTTGTGGAGATATTTTTAAAAAATAAAAAACAAATACGCACTTTTTTTTACATTTTTTAAAATATCTCAAAAACTAAACATGACAGAGCGATTTTTCAATTATTATGTTTTGTAAACAATTTTATTTCCGACAAAAAAAGTTATATACAAAGATATTGTATCTCCCTTACTTGTGAAGATATTTTTAAACAATAAAAAACAAATTCCTACCTTGTTTTACATTTTTTAAAATATCTCAAAAACTAAGCATTATAGAGCGATTTTACAAATATTATGTTTTGTGGACAATTTTATTTCTTACAAAAAAGATTTTATACAAAGATATTGTATCTCCCTTACTTGTGAAGATACTTTTAAAAAATAAAAAACAAATTCCCACCTTTTTTTACATTTTTTAAAATATCTCAAAAAATAAGCATGATAGAGCGATTTTACAAATATTATGTTTTGTAGACAATTTTATTTCCTACAAAAAAGTTTTTATACAAAGATATTGTATCTCCCTTACTTGTGGAGATATTTTTAAAAAATAAAAAACAAATACCCACTTTTTTTTACATTTTTTAGAATATCTCAAAAACTAAGCAAGAAAGAGCGATCTTACAAATATTATGTTTTATAGACAATTTTATTTCCTACATAAAAGGTTATATACAAAGATATTGTATCTCCCTTACTTGTGGAGATACTTTTAAAAAATAAAAAACAAATTCCCACCTTTTTTTACATTTTTTAAAATATCTCAAAAACTAAACATGATAGAGCGATTTTTCAATTATTATGTTTTGTAGACAATTTTATTTCCGACAAAAAAAGTTATATACAAAGATATTGTATCTCCCTTACTTGTAAAGATATTTTTAAACAATAAAAAACAAATTCCTACCTTGTTTTACATTTTTTAAAATATCTCAAAAACTAAGCATTATAGAGCGATTTTACAAATATTATGTTTTATAGACAATTTTATTTCGTACAAAAAAGTTTTTATACAAAGATATTGTATCTCCCTTACTTGTGGAGATATTTTTAAAAAATAAAAAACAAATACCCACCTTTTTTTACATTTTTTAAAATATCTCAAAAACTAAGCAGGATAGAGCGATTTTACAAATATTATGTTTTATAGACAATTTTATTTCCTACAAAAAAGTTTTTATACAAAGATATTGTATCTCCCTTACTTGTGGAGATATTTTTAAAAAATAAAAAACAAATACCCACTTTTTTTTACATTTTTTAAAATATCTCAAAAACTAAGCAAGAAAGAGCGATTTTACAAATATTATGTTTTATAGACAATTTTATTTCTTACAAAAAAGTTTTTATACAAAGATATTGTATCTCCCTTACTTGTGGAGATATTTTTAAAAAATAAAAAACAAATACCCACTTTTTTTTACATTTTTTAAAATATCTCAAAAACTAAGCAAGATAGAGCGATTTTACAAATATTATGTTTTATAGACAATTTTATTTCCTACATAAAAGGTTATATACAAAGATATTGTATCTCCCTTACTTGTGGAGATATTTTTAAAAAATAAGAAACAAATTCCCACCTTTTTTTACATTTTTTAAAATATCTCAAAAACTAAGCAGGTGTTACGTCTCGAAAAGAGATTTCACGAGTGGCCGTTGTCACCAGTTCTTACTTGAGGAGTAAGAACAAATTTAGAGATTTCTCAACCGGTCACGACCCTACAGTCGTTTACTCGGATAAGAGAAAGAAAGTCAATGCCTGCTTTTGGGTCAGCCTGCTTATCCAGTACTTTACCCGGGATAGGCTTTACTCGCGGATACCGGAGCGTCGGACGTCAATATGTCAAAGAAAACTCAACCCTGGATGTTAACCAAATCTTTAATTCTTACCTGGTTTTCGGTGCCGGCCAATGGGAGATGCAATCCAAATATACCGACTGAAATTGGCGTTTGAAGGAAGGGTGCAGTTGTTAAATCACAATCACAATGTAGAATAACAATATACTATATTTTAAAATTTAAATTTAGATTTAAATTGTTACACAATAAACACCTTGTTGCACACACACACAATTATTAATGAACAATGTTGACGGGATATTAACTTGGTAACAAATAAAGGACTTAGGCTTGCCAAGATTTATAATAGCGATAATACTAAGAATAAAATGTTCAAAGTCAATGACTAAGTTCTCAACAAGAGAGAGAACTTAGTAACAAAATTTAAATAAATTGATTGTAAATCGACCTAAGTTAAAATACCAAGTTAATATTTATAAATCGTCAATAATAGAATAAGATCACACCAGGCAAATACGAACACACGATTTAGATATACGCAGTAGTAGATTAATATAATAATACTAAAAATCAAAACTAAACAAACATCAGACAAATTTAAGAAACGTACTCAATAATTATATAAGGTGGACTTTATAAGTACACTTGGAGTACTAGAACAAAACTTAAGACAAATTTTTGACAAGTACCAAATGATTATATGAGTTGGACTTATAAATGGACTTAGAAACTTAGTACAAAACTAGACTACTCTTAGACAAATCTTAGACACGTACTCAATTACTGTATATGGTGGACTGACTTCATGGACGAACGTAGCATCGCAAGAAGCGTCCGTTTCGGAAGAGTGGGAGTACCTCCCACTTACGCAAAAATGCTTCCTCCACTACTGACTTTCACACCGTGAGACCCAAGTCAAGGAGAAGAATTCGCTGACAAAAATATTAGTTACTATCAAGCGCGAATTCTTCGAAGAGAAATAGGTATTACTTACATTGGAATTTTATCAAGCGCGAATTCTTCGCAGAGAAATAAGTATTACTTACATTGGAATTTTATCAAGAGCGAATTCTCCGAAGAAAGATAAGTGTCAGTTACATTGGAATGTTATCAAGCGCGAGCTCCTGAGACTGCGCCGTCAGCAGAAATGCACGTGCAGACAGATTATGAGTAACGAATATAATAAAGTATGAATATTTCATGCACATTGAAATAATAATTTAAAAACAATCATTCCATTATAACGTCGACCGATAAGTCAGTACTGGAAGAACGCAATGTCGGTATTACCGACATTTACTTATCGACTAAACTAGTTACCGACCGACACTGTCGGTAATGCAGATTTCTCTATGAACGACAATAGATTCTCAATACTCCAATTTATCCATTCTACAAAATACAATTTATCGATGGTCGTTCATAGGAAATCTAGAATTATCCTTACAAAGAATAATAACAATATGGAAAAGAAAAGCATAATTACCAAATATTAAAGTATATATAGCGTGAAAATAAGGTACATTAGCGCGAACGAAAATGATCTATTATAATTGATCTAATAACTAATGTACATACAAAGTATCGAATTTATATACTAAAACAAACAGTATGAGATATATGTATATATATAAAAAGAAAAATTTTCCTCGCAGGGTTTACATAGTACTTATAGAACTATTTTCACGCAAAATTATACAAACTAAAGTTTAACAAATTACTTTTACGCAAAAATTAGACAGACTAATAATATTCAAATACGACAGAGTTTACCAAATTTAAAACTTTTGGGTGTAGTGCACGAAATTCGAATTTAGACGTCACTGGACGTGACACAGGATAGAGCGATTTTACAAATATTATGTTTTATAGACAATTTTATTTCGTACAAAAAAGTTTTTATACAATGATATTGTATCTCCCTTACTTGTGGAGACATTTTTAAAAAATAAAAAACAAACACCCACTTTTTTTTACATTTTTTAGAATATCTCAAAACCTAAGCAAGATAAGAGCGATCTTACAAATATTATGTTTTATAGACAATTTTATTTCCTACAAAAAAGGTTACATACAAAGATATTCTATCTTTCTTATTTTCGAAAAATTTTTAAGAAATAAAAAACAAATTCCCATCTTTTTTTACATTTTTTAAAATATCTTAAAAACTAAGCATGATAGAGCGATTTTACAAATAGTTATGTTTTGTAGACAATTTTATTTTCTACAAAAAAGGTTACATACAAAGATATTCTATCTTTCTTATTTTTCGAAAAATTTTTAAGAAATAAAAAACAAATTCCCACCTTTTTTTACATTTTTTAAATTATCTCAAAAACTAAGCATGATAGAGCGATTTTTCAAGTATTATGTTTTGTAGACAATTTTATTTCCGACAAAAAAGGTTATATACAAAGATATTGTATCTCTCTTACTTGTGGAGATATTTTTAAACAATAAAAAACAAATTCCTACCTTGTTTTACATTTTTTAAATTATCTCAAAAACTAAGCAAGTAAGAGCGATTTTACAAGTATTATGGTTTTATAGAAAATTTTATTTCGTACAAAAAAGCTTTTATAAAAAGATATTGTATCTCCCTTACTTGTGGAGATATTTTTAAACAATAAAAAACAAATACCCACTTTTTTTTACATTTTTTAAAATATCTAAAAACCTAAGCATGATAGAGCGATTTTTCAAATATTATGTTTTGTAGACAATTTTATTTCGTACAAAAAAGATTTTATACAAAGATATTGTATCTCCCTTACTTGTTGAGATATTTTTAAAAAATAAAACACAAATACCCACTTTTTTTTACATTTTTTAAAATATCTCAAAACCTAAGAATGATAGAGCGATTTTACAAATATTATGTTTTATAGACAATTTTATTTCGTACAAAAAAGTTTTTATACAAAGATATTGTATCTCCCTTACTTGTGAAGATATTTTTAAAAAATAAAAAAAAAATTCCGACCTTTTTTTACATTTTTTAAAATATCTCAAAAAATAAGCAGGATAGAGCGATTTTACAAATATTATGTTTTATAGACAATTTTATTTCGTACAAAAAAGTTTTTATACAAAGATATTGTATCTCCCTTACTTGTGGAGACATTTTTAAAAAATAAAAAACAAATACCCACTTTTTTTTACATTTTTTAGAATATCTCAAAAAGTAAGCAAGAAAGAGCGATCTTACAAATATTATGTTTTATAGACAATTTTATTTCCTACATAAAAGGTTATATACAAAGATATTGTACCTCCCTTACTTGTGGAGATACTTTTAAAAAATAAAAAACAAATTCCCACCTTTTTTTACATTTTTTAAAATATCTCAAAAACTAAGCAGGATAGAGCGATTTTACAAATATTATGTTTTATAGACAATTTTATTTCGTACAAAAAAGTTTTTATACAAAGATATTGTATCTCCCTTACTTGTGGAGATATTTTTAAAAAATAAAAAACAAACACCCACTTTTTTTTACATTTTTTAGAATATCTCAAAAACTAAGCAAGAAAGAGCGATCTTACAAATATTATGTTTTATAGACAATTTTATTTTCTACATAAAAGGTTATATACAAAGATATTGTACCTCCCTTACTTGTAGAGATACTTTTAAAAAATAAAAAAAAAAACCCACCTTTTTTACATTTTTTAAAATATCTCAAAAACTAAGCATGATAGAGCGATTTTTCAAGTATTATGTTTTGTAGACAATTTTATTTCCGACAAAAAAAGTTATATACAAAGATATTGTATCTCTCTTAATTGTGGAGATATTTTTAAACAATAAAAAACAAATTCCTACCTTGTTTTACATTTTTTAAAATATCTCAAAAACTAAGCATGATAGAGCGATTTTTCAATTTTATGTTTTGTAGACAATTCTATATCTTACAAAAAAGATTTTATACAAAGATATTGTATCTCCCTTACTTGTAGAGATATATTAAGAAAATAACAAAAACAAATTCCCACCTTTTTTTACATTTTTTAAATTACCTTAAAAACTAAGCAAGACAGAGCGATTTTAAAAATAATATGTTTTATAGACAATTTTATTTCGTACAAAAAAGTTTTTATACAAAGATATTGTATCTCCCTTACTTGTAGAGATATTTTAAAAAATAAAAAACAAATACCGACTTTTTTTTACATTTTTTAAAATATCTCAAAAAATAAGCAGGATAGAGCGATTTTACAAATATTATGTTTTATAGAAAATTTTATTTCGTACAAAAAAGTTTTTATACAAAGATATTGTATCTCCCTTACTTGTGGAGACATTTTTAAAAAATAAAAAACAAACACCCACTTTTTTTTACATTTTTTAGAATATCTCAAAAAGTAAGCAAGAAAGAGCGATCTTACAAATATTATGTTTTATAGACAATTTTATTTCCTACATAAAAGGTTATATACAAAGATATTGTACCTCCCTTACTTGTGGAGATACTTTTAAAAAATAAAAACAAATTCCCACCTTTTTTTACATTTTTTAAAATATCTCAAAAACTAAGCAGGTGTTACGTCTCGAAAAGAGATTTCACGAGTGGCCGTTGTCACCAGTTCTTACTTGAGGAGTAAGAACAAATTTAGAGATTTCTCAACCGGTCACGACCCTACAGTCGTTTACTCGGATAAGAGAAAGAAAGTCAATTCCTGCTTTTGGGTCAGCCTGCTTATCCAGTACTTTACCCGGGATAGGCTTTACTCGCGGATACCGGAGCGTCGGACGTCAATATGTCAAAGAAAACTCAACCCTGGATGTTAACCAAACTTTAATCTACCTGGTTTTCGGTGCCGGCCAATGGGAGATGCAATCCAAAAACCGACTGAAATTGGCGTTTGAAGGAAGGGGTGCAGTTGTTAAATCACAATCACAATGTAGAATAACAAATACTATATTTTAAAATTTAAATTTAGATTTAAATTGTTACACAATAAACACCTTGTTGCACACACACACAAATAATAACAATGTTGACGGGATATTAACTTGGTAACAAATAAAGGACTTAGGCTTGCCAAGATTTATAATAGCGATAATACTAAGAATAAAATGTTCAAAGTCAATGACTAAGTTCTATTAAAGAAGAGAGAGAGAACTTAGTAAGAAAATTTAAATAAACTGATTGTAAATCAACCTAAGTTAAAATACCAAGTTAATATTCATAAATCGTCAATAATCGAATAAGATCACACCAGGCAAATACGAACACACGATTTAGATATACGCAGTAGTAGATTAATATAATAATACTAAAAATCAAAACTAAACAAACATCAGACAAATTTAAGAAACGTACTCAATAATTATATAAGGTGGACTTTATAAGTACACTTGGAGTACTAGAACAAAACTTAAGACAGATTTTTGACAAGTACCAAATGATTATATGAGTTGGACTTATAAATGGACTTAGAAACTTAGTACAAAACTAGACTACTCTTAGACAAATCTTAGACACGTACTCAATTACTGTATATGGTGGACTGACTTCATGGACGAACGTAGCATCGCAAGAAGCGTCCGTTTCGGAAGAGTGGGAGTACCTCCCACTTACGCAAAAATGCTTCCTCCACTACTGACTTTCACACCGTGAGACCCAAGTCAAGGAGAAGAATTCGCTGACAAAAATATTAGTTACTATCAAGCGCGAATTCTTCGAAGAGAAATAGGTATTACATACATTGGAATTTTATCAAGCGCGAATTCTTCGCAGAGAAATAAGTATTACTTACATTGGAATTTTATCAAGAGCGAATTCTCCGAAGAAAGATAAGTGTCAGTTACATTGGAATGTTATCAAGCGCGAGCTCCTGAGACTGCGCCGTCAGCAGAAATGCACGTGCAGACAGATTATGAGTAACGAATATAATAAAGTATGAATATTTTATGCACATTGAAATAATAATTTAAAAACAATCATTCCATTATAACGTCGACCGATAAGTCAGTACTGGAAGAACGCAATGTCGGTATTACCGACATTTACTTATCGACTAAACTAGTTACCGACCGACACTGTCGGTAATGCAGATTTCTCTATGAACGACAATAGATTCTCAATACTCCAATTTATCCATTCTACAAAATACAATTTATCGATGTCGTTCATAGGAAATCTAGAATTATCCTTACAAAGAATAATAACAATATGGAAAAGAAAAGCATAATTACCAAATATTAAAGTATATATAGCGTGAAAATAAGGTACATTAGCGCGAACGAAAATGATCTATTATAATTGATCTAATAACTAATGTACATACAAAGTATCGAATTTATATACTAAAACAAACAGTATGAGATATATGTATATATATAAAAAGAAAAATTTTCCTCGCAGGGTTTACATAGTACTTATAGAACTATTTTCACGCAAAATTATACAAACTAAAGTTTAACAAATTACTTTTACGCAAAAATTAGACAGACTAATAATATTCAAATACGACAGAGTTTACCAAATTTAAAACTTTTGGGTGTAGTGCACGAAATTCGAATTTAGACGTCACTGGACGTGACACAGGATAGAGCGATTTTACAAATATTATGTTTTATAGACAATTTTATTTCGTACAAAAAAGTTTTTATACAATGATATTGTATCTCCCTTACTTGTGGAGACATTTTTAAAAATAAAAAACAAACACCCACTTTTTTTTACATTTTTTAGAATATCTCAATACCTAAGCAAGAAAGAGCGATCTTACAAATATTATGTTTTATAGACAATTTTATTTCCTACAAAAAAGGTTACATACAAAGATATTGTATCTTTCTTATTTTTCGAAAAATTTTTAAGAAATAAAAAACAAATTCCCATCTTTTTTTACATTTTTTAAAATATCTCAAAAACTAAGCATGATAGAGCGATTTTTCAAGTATTATGTTTTGTAGACAATTTTATTTCCGACAAAAAAAGTTATATACAAAGATATTGTATCTCTCTTACTTGTGGAGATATTTTTAAACAATAAAAAACAAATTCCTACCTTGTTTTACTTTTTTTAAATTATCTCAAAAACTAAGCAAGTAAGAGCGATTTTACAAGTATTTGGTTTTATAGAAAATTTTATTTCGTACAAAAAAGCTTTTATAAAAAGATATTGTATCTCCCTTACTTGTGGAGATATTTTTAAACAATAAAAAACAAATACCCACTTTTTTTACATTTTTTAAAATATCTAAAAACCTAAGCATGATAGAGCGATTTTTCAAATATTATGTTTTGTAGACAATTATATTTCGTACAAAAAAGATTTTATACAAAGATATTGTATCTCCCTTACTTGTTGAGATATTTTTAAAAAATAAAAAACAAATTCCCACCTTTTTTTACATTTTTTAAAATATCTCAAAAACTAAGCATAATAGAGCGATTTTTCAAATATTATGTTTTGTAGACAATTTTATTTCCTACAAAAAAGTTTTTATACAAAGATATTGTATATCCCTTACTCGTGGAGATATTTTTAAAAAATAAAAAACAAATACCCACTTTTTTTTACATTTTTTAGAATATCTCAAAAACTAAGCAAGAAAGAGCGATCTTACAAATATTATGTTTTATAGACAATTTTATTTCCTACATAAAAGGTTATATACAAAGATATTGTACCTCCCTTACTTGTAGAGATACTTTTAAAAAATAAAAAAAAAATCCCACCTTTTTTACATTTTTTAAAATATCTCAAAAACTAAGCATGATAGAGCGATTTTTCAAGTATTATGTTTTGTAGACAATTTTATTTCCGACAAAAAAAGTTATATACAAAGATATTGTATCTCTCTTACTTGTGGAGATATTTTTAAACAATAAAAAACAAATTCCTACCTTGTTTTACATTTTTTAAAATATCTCAAAAACTAAGCATGATAGAGCGATTTTTCAATTTTATGTTTTGTAGACAATTCTATATCTTACAAAAATGATTTTATACAAAGATATTGTATCTCCCTTACTTGTAGAGATATATTAAGAAAATAACAAAAACAAATTCCCACCTTTTTTTACATTTTTTAAATTACCTTAAAAACTAAGCAAGACAGAGCGATTTTAAAAATAATATGTTTTATAGACAATTCTATTTCCTACAAAAAAGGTTACATACAAAGATATTCTATCTTTCTTATTTTTCGAAAAATTTTTAAGAAATAAACAACAAATTCCCACCTTTTTTTTCATTTTTAAAAATATCTTAAAAACTAAGCATGATAGAGCGATTTTACAAATATTATGTTTTTTAGACAATTTTATTTTTTACAAAAAAGGTTACATACAAAGATATTGTATCTTTCTTATTTTTCGAAATATTTTTAAAAAATAAAAAACAAATTCCCACCTTTTTTTACATTTTTTAAAATATCTTAAAAACTAAGCATAATAGAGCGATTTTTCAAATATTATGTTTTGTAGACAATTTTATTTCGTACAAAAAAGATTTTATACAAAGATATTGTATCTCCCTTACTTGTGGAGATATCTTTAAAAAATAAAACACAAATACCCACTTTTTTTTACATTTTTTAAAATATCTAAAAACCTAAGCATGATAGAGCGATTTTTCTAATATTATGTTTTGTAGACAATTTTATTTCGTACAAAAAAGATTTTATACAAAGATATTGTATCTCCCTTACTTGTGGAGATATTTTTAAAAAATAAAACACAAATACCCACTTTTTTTTACATTTTTTAAAATATCTAAAAACCTAAGCATGATAGAGCGATTTTACAAATATTATGTTTTGTAGAGAATTTTATTTCCTACAAAAAAGTTTTTGTACGAAGATATTGTATCTCCCGTACTTGTGAAGATATTTTTAAAAAATAAAAACAAATTCCCAACTCTTTTTACATTTTTTAAAATATCTCAAAAACTAAGCAAGAAAGAGCGATCTTACAAATATTATGTTTTATAGACAATTTTATTTCGTACAAAAAAGTTTTTATACAAAGATATTGTATCTCCCTTACTTGTGGAGATATTTTTAAAAAATAAAAAACAAATACCGACTTTTTTTTACATTTTTTAAAATATCTCAAAAAATAAGCATAATAGAGCGATTTTTCAAATATTATGTTTTGTAGACAATTTTATTTCCTACAAAAAAGTTTTTATACAAAGATATTGTATATCCCTTACTCGTGGAGATATTTTTAAAAAATAAAAAACAAATACCGACTTTTTTTTACATTTTTTAGAATATCTCAAAAAGTAAGCAAGAAAGAGCGATCTTACAAATATTATGTTTTATAGACAATTTTATTTCCTACATAAAAGGTTATATACAAAGATATTGTACCTCCCTTACTTGTGGAGATACTTTTAAAAAATAAAAAACAAATTCCCACCTTTTTTTACATTTTTTAAAATATCTCAAAAACTAAGCAGGATAGAGCGATTTTACAAATATTATGTTTTATAGACAATTTTATTTCGTACAAAAAAGTTTTTATACAAAGATATTGTATCTCCCTTACTTGTGGAGATATTTTTAAAAAATAAAAAACAAATACCCACTTTTTTTTACATTTTTTAGAATATCTCAAAAAGTAAGCAAGAAAGAGCGATCTTACAAATATTATGTTTTATAGACAATTTTATTTCCTACATAAAAGGTTATATACAAAGATATTGTACCTCCCTTACTTGTGGAGATACTTTTAAAAAATAAAAAACAAATTCCCACCTTTTTTTACATTTTTTAAAATATCTCAAAAACTAAGCAGGATAGAGCGATTTTACAAATATTATGTTTTATAGACAATTTTATTTCGTACAAAAAAGTTTTTATACAAAGATATTGTATCTCCCTTACTTGTGGAGACATTTTTAAAAAATAAAAAACAAATACCCACCTTTTTTTACATTTTTTAAAATATCTCAAAAACTAAGCAAGAAAGAGCGATCTTAAAAATATTATGTTTTATAGACAATTTTATTTCCTACAAAAAAGTTTTTATACAAAGATATTGTATCTCCCTTACTTGTGGAGATATTTTTAAAAAATAAAAAACAAATTCCGACCTTTTTTTACATTTTTTAAAATATCTCAAAAAATAAGCATAATAGAGCGATTTTTCAAATATTATGTTTTATAGACAATTTTATTTCGTACAAAAAAGTTTTTATACAAAGATATTGTATCTCCCTTACTTGTGGAGACATTTTTAAAAAATAAAAAACAAACACCCACTTTTTTTTACATTTTTTAGAATATCTCAATAACTAAGCAAGAAAGAGCGATCTTACAAATATTATGTTTTATAGACAATTTTATTTCCTACATAAAAGGTTATATACAAAGATATTGTACCTCCCTTACTTGTAGAGATACTTTTAAAAAATAAAAAAAAAATCCCACCTTTTTTACATTTTTTAAAATATCTCAAAAACTAAGCATGATAGAGCGATTTTTCAAGTATTATGTTTTGTAGACAATTTTATTTCCGACAAAAAAAGTTATATACAAAGATATTGTATCTCTCTTACTTGTGGAGATATTTTTAAACAATAAAAAACAAATTCCTACCTTGTTTTACATTTTTTAAAATATCTCAAAAACTAAGCATGATAGAGCGATTTTACAAATATTATGTTTTGTGGACAATTTTATTTCTTACAAAAAAGATTTTATACAAAGATATTGTATCTCCCTTACTTGTGGAGATATTTTTAAAAAATAAAAAACAAATACCAACTTTTTTTTACATTTTTTAAAATATCTCAAAAACTAAGCAAGAAAGAGCGATTTAACAAATAATATGTTTTGTAGACAATTCTATTTCCTACAAAAAAGGTTACATACAAAGATATTCTATCGTACTTATTTTTCGAAAAATTTTTAAGAAATAAAAAACAAATTCCCACCTTTTTTTACATTTTTTAAAATATCTCAGAAACTAAGCATAATAGAGCGATTTTTCAAATATTATGTTTTGTAGACAATTTTATTTCCTACAAAAAAGTTTTTATACAAAGATATTGTATCTTTCTTACTTGTGGAGATACTTTTAAAAAATAAAAAACAAATCCAACCTTTTTTTACATTTTTTAAAATATCTCAAAAACTAAACATGATAGAGCGATTTTTCAAGTATTATGTTTTGTAGACAATTTTATTTCCGACAAAAAAAATTATATACAAAGATATTGTATCTCCCTTACTTGTGGAGATATTTTTAAACAATAAAAAACAAATTCCTACCTTGTTTTACATTTTTTAAAATATCTCAAAAAGTAAGCAAGAAAGAGCGATCTTACAAATATTATGTTTTATAGACAATTTTATTTCCTACATAAAAGGTTATATACAAAGATATTGTACCTTCCTTACTTGTGGAGATACTTTTAAAAAATAAAAAACAAATTCCCACCTTTTTTTACATTTTTTAAAATATCTCAAAAACTAAGCAGAATAGAGCGATTTTACAAATATTATGTTTTATAGACAATTTTATTTCGTACAAAAAAGTTTTTATACAAAGATATTGTATTTTCCTTACTTGTGGAGACATTTTTAAAAAATAAAAAACAAATACCCACTTTATTTTACATTTTTTAGAATATCTCAAAAACTAAGCAAGAAAGAGCGATCTTACAAATATTATGTTTTGTAGACAATTTTATTTCTTACAAAAAAGATTTTATACAAAGATATTGTATCTCCCTTACTTGTGGAGATACTTTTAAAAAATAAAAAACAAATTCCCAACTTTTTTTACATTTTTTAAAATATCTCAAAAACTAAGCAGGATAGAGCGATTTTACAAATATTATGTTTTATAGACAATTCTATTTCGTACAAAAAAGTTTTTATACAAAGATATTGTATTTTCCTTACTTGTGGAGACATTTTTAAAAAATAAAAAAAAATACCCACTTTTTTTTACATTTTTTAGAATATCTCAATAACTAAGCAAGAAAGAGCGATCTTACAAATATTATGTTTTATAGACAATTTTATTTCTTACAAAATGTTTTTATACAAAGATATTGTATCTTCCTTACTTGTGGAGATTTTTTTAAAAAATAAAAAACAAATTCCCTCCTTTTTTAAAATTTTTTAAAATATCTCAAAAACTAAGAATGATAGAGTGATTTTTTAAATATTATGTTTTGTAGACAACTTTATTTCCTACAAAAAAGGTAACATAAAAAGATATTGTACCTCCCTTACTTGTGGAGATACTTTTAAAAAATAAAAAACAAATTTCCACCTTTTTTTACATTTTTAAAAATATCTCAAAAACTAAGCATGATAGAGCGATTTTACAAATATTATGTTTTGTAGACAATTTTATTTCTTACAAAAAAGATTTTATACAAAGATATTGTATCTCCCTTACTTGTGGAGATATCTTTAAAAAATAAAAAACAAATACCCACTTTTTTTTACATTTTTTAAAATATCTCACAAACTAAGCAAGAAAGAGCGATTCTACAAATATTATGTTTTGTAGACAATTTTATTTTCTTCAAAAAAGGTTACACACAAAGATATTGTATCTCTCCTATTTTTCGAGATATTTTTAAGTAATAATAAACATGTTCCCACCTTTTTTTACATTTTTTAAAATATCTCTAAAACTAAGCATGATAGAGAGATTTTTCAAATATTATGTTTTGTAGACAATTTTATTTCTTACAAATGTTTTTATACAAAGATATTGTATCTCCCTTACTTGTGGAGATATTTTTAAAAAAATAAAAAACAAATTCCCTCCTTTTTTTAAATTTTTTAAAATATCTTAAAAACTAAGAATGATAGAGTGATTTTTCAAATATTATGTTTTGTAGACAATTTTATTTCCTACAAAAAAGGTAACATACAAAGATATTGTATCTTTCTTATTTTTTGAAATATTTTTAAGAAATTAAAAACAAATTCCTACCTTTTATTATATTTTTTAAATTATCTTAAAAACTAAGAAAGAAAGAGCGATTTTAAATATATTATGTTTTATAGACCATTTTATTTCCGAGTAAAAAGCATATATACAAAGATATTGTATCTCCCTTACTTGTGGAGATATTTTTAAAAAATAAAAAACCAATACCCACTTTTTTTACATTTTTTAAAATATCTCAAAAACTAAGCAAGAAAGAACGATTTTACAAATATTATGTTTTGTAGACAATCTTATTTCCTACAAAAATTTTTTATACAAAGATATTGTATCTCCCTTACTTGTGAAGATATTTTTAAAAAATAAAAAACAAATACCTACTTTATTTTACATTTTTTAGAATATCTTAAAAACTAAGCAAGAAAGAGCGATCTTACAAATATTATGTTTTATATACAATTTTATTTCCTACATAAAAGGTTATATACAAAGATATTGTACCTCCCTTACTTGTGGAGATACTTTTAAAAAATAAAAGACAAATTTCCACCTTTTTTTACATTTTTAAAAATATCTTAAAAACTAAGCATGATAGAGCGATTTTACAAATATTATGTTTTGTAGACAATTTTATTTCTTACAAAAAAGATTTTATACAAAGATATTGTATCTCCCTTACTTGTTGAGATATATTAAGAAAATAACTAAAACAAATTCTCACCTTATTTTACGTTTTTTAAATTCCCTTAAAAACTAAGCAAGAAAGAGCGATTTTAAAAATAATATGTTTTATAGACAATTTTATTTCGTACAAAAAATTTTTTATACAAAGATATTGTATCTCCCTTACTTGTGGAGATATTTTTAAAAAATAAAAAACCAATACCCACTTTTTTTTACATTTTTTAAAATATCTCAAAAACTAAGCAAGAAAGAGCGATTTTACAAATATTATGTTTTGTAGTCAATCTTTATTTCCTATTAAAATTTTTTATACAAAGATATTGTATCTCCCTTTCTTGTGGAGATATTTTTAAAAAATAAAAAACAAATACCCACTTTATTTTACATTTTTTAGAATATCTTAAAAACTAAGCAAGAAAGAGCGATCTTACAAATATTATGTTTTATAGACAATTTTATTTCCTACATAAAAGGTTATATACAAAGATATTGTACCTCCCTTACTTGTGGAGATACTTTTAAAAAATAAAAGACAAATTTCCACCTTTTTTTACATTTTTAAAAATATCTTAAAAACTAAGCATGATAGAGCGATTTTACAAATATTATGTTTTGTAGACAATTTTATTTCTTACAAAAAAGATTTTATACAAAGATATGGTATCTCCCTTAATTGTTGAGATATATTAAGAAAATAACAAAAACAAATTCTCACCTTTTTTTACGTTTTTTAAATTACCTTAAAAACTGTTACGTCTCGAAAAGAGATTTCACGAGTGGCCGCTGTCACCAGTTCTTACTTGAGGAGTAAGAACAAATTTAGAGATTTCTCAACCGGTCACGACCCTACAGTCGTTTACTCGGATAAGAGAAAGAAAGTCAATGCCTGTTTTTGGGTCAGCCTGCTTATCCAGTACTTTACTCGGGATAGGCTTTACTCGCGGATACCGGAGCGTCGGACGTCAATATGTCAAAGAAAACTCAACCCTGGATTTTAACCAAATCTTTAATTCTTACCTGGTTTTCGGTGCCGGCCAATGGGAGAGGCAATCCAAATATACCGACTGAAATTGGCGTTTGAAGGAAGGGTGCAGTTGTTAAATCACAATCACAATGTAGAATAACAATATACTATATTTTAAAATTTAAATTTAGATTTAAATTGTTACACCATAAACACTTTGTTGCACACACACACAATTATTAATGAACAATGTTAACGGAATATTAATTTGGTAATAAATAAAGGACTTAGGCTTGCAAAGATTTATGATAACAATAATAACTAAGAATAAAATGTTCGAAGAAAATGACTAAGTTCTATTAAACAAGAGAGAGAGAACTTAGTAACAAAATTTAAATGAACTGATTGTAAATCAGGCTAAGTCAAAATACCAAGTTAATATTCATAAACCGTTGATAATAGAACTAGATCACACACGATATTTAACAAACACAAGATTTGGATACACGCAGTAGTAGATTATTATAATAATAATTAAAATCAAAACTAGACGAATATTAGACAAACTTAAGACACGTACTCAATAATTATATAAGGTGGACTTTGTAAGTACACTTGGAGTACTAGAACAAAACTTAAGACAAATTTTTGTCACGTACTAAATGATTATATAAGATGGACTTATAAATGGACTTAGAAAATTATAAAAAAACTAGACTACTCTTAGACAAATCTTAGACACGTACTCAATTACTGTATATGGTGGACTGACTTCATGGACGAACGTAGCATCGCAAGAAGTGTCCGTTTCGGAAGAGTGGGAGTACCTCCCACTTACGCAAAAATGCTTCCTCCACTACTGACCTCCACACCGTGAGACCCAAGTCAAGGAGAAGAATTCGCTGACAAAAATATTAGTTACTATCAAGCGCGAATTCTTCGAAGAGAAATAGGTATTATTTACATTGGAATTTTATCAAGCGCGAATTCTTCGAAGAGAAATAAGTATTACTTACATTGGAATTTTATCAAGCGCGAATTCTCCGAAGAAAGATAAGTGTCAGTTACATTGGAATGTTATCAAGCGCGAGCTCCTGGAACTGCGCCGTCAGCAAAAATGCACGTGCAGACAGAATATGAGTAACGAATATAATATAATAAAGTATGAATATTTTATGCACATTGAAATAATAATTTAAAAGCAACCATTCCAATATAACGTCGACCGATAAGTCAGTACTGGAAGAACGCAATGTCGGTATTACCGACATTTACTTATCGACTAAACTCGTTACCGACCGACACTGTCGGTAATGCAGATTCCTCTATGAACGACAATGGATTCTCAATACTCTATTTTATCCATTCTACAAAATACAATTTATCGATGGTCGTTCATAAGAAATACAGAATTATCTTTACAAAGAATAGTAACAATAAAGAAAAGAAAGTGTAATTACCAAATATTTAAGTATATAGCGTGAAAACAAGGTACATTAGCGCAAACGAAAATTATCTATTATGATTGATCTAATAACTAATGTACATACAAAGTATCGAATTTATATACTAAAACAAACAGTATGAGATATATGTATATGTATAAAAAGAAAAATTTTTCTCGCAGGGTTTACATAGTACTTATAGAACTATTTTCACCCAAAATCATACAAATAAAGTTTAACAAATTATTTTTACGCAAAAGTTAAACAGACTAATAATATTCAAATACGACAGAGTTTACCAAATTTAAAACTTTTGGGTGTAGTGCACGAAATTCGAATTTAGACGTCACTGGACGTGACAATACAAAGATATTGTATCTCCCTTACTTGTGGAGATATTTTTAAACAATAAAAAACAAATTCCTACCTTGTTTTACATTTTTTAAAATATCTCACGAACTAAGCATGATAGAGCGATTTTACAAATATTATGTTTTGTAGACAATTTTATTTCCTTCAAAAAAGGTTACATACAAAGATATTGTATCTCCCTTACTGGCGGAGATATATTAAGAAAATAGAAAACACATTCCTACCTTTTTTTACACTTTTTAAAATATCTCATAAACTAAACAAGAAAGAGCGATTCCACAAATATTATGTTTTGTAGACAATTTTATTTTCTTCAAAAAAGGTTACACACAAAGATATTGTACCTCTCCTATTTTTCGAGATATTTTTAAGTAATAATAAACATGTTCCCAACTTTTTTTACATTTTTTAAAATATCTCAAAAACTAGGCATAATAGAGAGATTTTTCAAATATTATGTTTTGTAGACAATTTTATTTCGTAGAAAAAAGCTTTTATAAAAAGATATTGTATCTCCCTTACTTGTGGAGATGTTTATAAAAAATAAAAAACAAATTCCCACCTTTTTTTACATTTTTAAAATATCTCAAAAACTAAGCAAGATAGAGCGATTTTACAAATATTTGGTTTTATAGAAAATTTTATTTTCTACAAAAAAGCTTTTATACAAAGATATTGTATCTCCCTTACATGTGGAGATATTTTTAAACAATAAAAAACAAATTCCTACCTTGTTTTACATTTTTTAAAATATCTCAAATACTAAGCATGATAGAGCGATCTTATAAATAATATGTTTTGTAGACAATTTTATTTCTTACAAAAAAGATTTTATACAAAGATATTGTATCTCCCTTACTTGTGGAGATATATTAAGAAAATAACAAAAATAAATTCCCACCTTTTTATTACAATTTTTAAATTACCTTAAAAACTAAGCAAGAAAGAGCGATTTTACAAGTATTTAGTTTTATAGAATATTTTATTTCGTACAAAAAAGCTTTTATGAAAAGATATTGTATCTCCCTTACTTGTGGAGATATTTTTAAAAAATAAAAAACAAATTCCCACCTTCTTTTACATTTTTTAAAATATCTCAAAAACTAAGCAAAAAAGAGAGATTTTACAAATATTATGTTTTGTAGACAACTTTATTTCCTTCAAAAAAGGTTACACACAAAGATATTGTATCTCTCCTATTTTTTGAAATATTTTTAAGAAATAAAAAACATGTTCCCACCTTTTTTTTACATTTTTTAAAATATCTCAAAAACTAAGCATGAAAGAGTGATTTTTCAAATATTATGTTTTGTAGACAATTTTATTTCGTACAAAAAAGCTTTTATAAAAAGATATTTTATCTCCCTTACTTGTGGAGATGTTTTTAAAAAATAAAAACTAAATTCCCACCTTTTTTTACATTTTTTAAAATATCTCAAAAACTAAGCAGGTTAGAGCGATTTTACATATATTTGGATTTATAGAAAATTTTATTTCCTACAAAAAAGATTTTATACAAAGATATTGTATCTCCCTTTCTTGTTCAGATATATAAAGAAAATAACAAAAACAAATTCCCACCTTTTTTTACATTTTTTATATTACATTAAAAACTAAGCAAGAAAGAGCGATTTTACAAGTATTTGGTTTTATAGAAAATTTTATTTCGTACAAAAAACTTTTATAAAAAGATATTGTATCTCCCTTACTTGTAGAGATATTTTTAAAAAATAAAAAACAAATTCCCACCTTTTTTTACATTTTTTAGAATATCTCAAAAACTAAGCAAGAAAGAGCGATATTACAAATATTATGTTTTGTAGACAATTTTATTTCCTTCAAAAAAGGTTACACACATATATATTGTATCTCTCCTATTTTTCGAGATATTTTTAAGAAATAAAAAACATGTTCCCACCTTTTTTACATTTTTAAAAAATATCTCAAAAACTAAGCATGATAGAGTGATTTTTCAAATATTATGTTTTGTAGACAATTTTATTTCGTACAAAAAAGCTTTTATAAAAAGATATTGTATCTCCCTTACTTGTGGAGATATTTTTAAAAAATAAAAAACAAATACCCACTTTTTTTTACCTTTTTTAGAATATCTCAAAAAGTAAGCAGAAAGAGCGATCTTTCAAATATTATGTTTTGTAGACAATTTTATTTCGTACAAAAAAGGTTATATACACAGTTATTGTAATTCTATTACTTTTCGAGATATATTAAAAAAATTAAAAACAAATTCCCACCTTTTTTTACATTTTTTAAAATATCGCAAAAACTATGCATGATAGAGCGGCTTAACAAATATTATGTTTTGTAGACAATTTTATTTCTGACAAAAAAGTTTTTATACAAAGATATTGTATCTTTCTTATTTTTCCAGATATTTTTCAAAAATAAAATACAAATTCCCTCCTTTTTTTAAATTTTTTAAAATATCTCAAAAAATAAGCATGATAGAGCGGTTTTACAAATATTATGTTTTGTAGACAATTTTATTTCCTACAAAAAAGTTAATATACAAAGATATTGCATCTCCCTTACTTGTGGAGATATATAAAGAAAATAAAAAACAAATTTCTTCCCTTATTTTACACTTTTTGAAATATCTCAAAAACTAAGCAAGAAAAAGCGATTTTAAAAATATTATGTTTTGTAAACAATTTTATTTCCTACTGTCACGTCCAGTGACGTCTAAATTCTTGAAGAGTAAGAACGAATTTAGAATTTCTCAACCGGTCACGACCTTGCAGTCGTTTACTCGGATAAGAGAAAGAAAAGTCAATGCCTGTTTTTTGGGTCAGCCTGCTATCCAGTACTTTACCGGGATAGGCTTTACTCGCGGATACCGGAGCGTCGGACGTCAATATGTCAAGAAAACTCAACCCTGGATGTTAACCAAATCTTTAATTCTTACCTGGTTTCCGGTGCTGGCCATGGAGATGCAATCCAAATAACCGACTGAAATTGGCGTTTGAAGGAAGGGTGCAGTTGTTAAATCACAATCACAATGTAGAATAACAATATAGTATATTTTAAAATTTAAATTTAGATTTAAATTGTTACACAATAAACACATTGTTGCACAGACACACACAATTATTAATGAACAATGTTAACGGAATATTAATTTGGTAATAAATAAAGGACTTAGGCTTGCAAAGATTTATGATAACAATAATAACTAAGAATAAAATGTTCGAAGAAAATGACTAAGTTCTATTAAACAAGAGAGGAGAGACTTAGTAACAAAATTTAAATGAACTGATTGTAAATCAGGCTAAGTCAAAATACCAAGTTAATATTCATAAACCGTTGATAATAGAACCAGATCACACACGATATTTAACAAACACAAGATTTGGATACACGCAGTAGTAGATTATTATAATAATAATTAAAATCAAAACTAAACGAACATTAGACAAATTTAAGAAACGTACTCAATAGTTATATAAGGTGGACTTTATAAGTACACTTGGAGTACTAGAACAAAACTTAAGACAAATTTTTGACAAGTACCAAATGATTATATGAGATGGACTTATAAATGGACTTAGAAAAATATTACAAAACTACTCTTAGACAAATCTTAGAAAAATCTTAGACACGTACTCAGTTACTGTATAAGGTGGACTGACTTCATGGACGAACGCAGCATCGCAAGAAGCGTCCGTTTCGGAAGAGTGGGAGTACCTCCCACTTACGCAAAATGCTTCCTCCACTACTGACTTCCACACCGTGAGACCAAGTCAAGGAGAAGAATTCGCTGACAAAAATATTAGTTACTATCAAGCGCGAATTCTTCGAAGAGAAATAGGTATTACTTACATTGGAATTTTATCAAGCGCGAATTCTTCGAAGAGAAATAAGTATTACTTACATTGGAATTTTATCAAGCGCGAATTCTCCGAAGAAAGATAAGTGTCAGTTACATTGGAATGTTATCAAGCGCGAGCTCCTGGGACTGCGCCGTCAGCAAAAATGCACGTGCAGACAGAATATGAGTAACGAATATAATATAATAAAGTATGAATATTTTATGCACATTGAAATAATAATTTAAAAGCAACCATTCCAATATAACGTCGACCGATAAGTCAGTACTGGAAGAACGCAATGTCGGTATTACCGACATTTACTTATCGACTAAACTAGTTACCGACCGACACTGTCGGTAATGCGATTTCTCTATGAACGACAATGGATTCTCAATACTCTATTTTATCCATTCTACAAAATACAATTTATCGATGGTCGTTCTAGGAAATACAGAATTATCTTTACAAAGAATAATAACAATATGGAAAAGAAAAGCATAATTACCAAATATTTAAGTATATATAGCGTGAAAATAAGGTACATTAGCGCGAACGAAAATGATCTATTATAATTGATCTAATAACTAATGTACATACAAAGTATCGAATTTATATACTAAAACAAACAGTATGAGATATATGTATATATATAAAAAGAAAAATTTTTCTCGCAAGGTTTACATAGTACTTATAGAACTATTTTCACGCAAAATTATACAACCTAAAGTTTAACAAATTACTTTTACGCAAAAATTAGACAGACTAATAATATTCAAATACGACAGAGTTTACAAATTTAAAACTTTTTGGTGTGGTGCACGAAATTCGAATTTAGACGTCACTGGACGTGACATTACAAATATTATGTTTTGTAGACAATTTTATTTCTACAAAAAAGTTTTATACAAAGATATTGTATCTCCTTACTTGTGAGATATATTAAAAAATAAAAAACAAATACCCACCTTTTTTTACATTTAGAATATCTAAAAACTAAGCAAGAAAGAGCGATCTTACAAATATTATGTTTTATAGACAATTTTATTTCCTACAAAAAAGTTATATACAAAGATATTCTATCTTTCTATTCGAAATATTTTTAAAAAAAAAAAACAAATTCCACCTTTTTTTACATTTTTAAAATATCTCAAAAAATAAGCATATAGAGCGATTTTCAAATGATTATGTTTTTTAGACAATTTTATTTTTTACAAAAAAGGTTATATACAAAGATATTGTATCTTCCTTACTTTTCGAGACATTTATTAAAAAATAAAAACAAATTCCAACCTTTTTTTACATTTATTTAAAATATCTCAAAAACTAAGCAAGATAGAGCGATTTTACAAATATTATGTTTTGTAGACAATTTTATTTCCTACAAAAAAGGTTATATACAAAGATATTGTATCTCCATTACTTTTGGAGATAATTCTAAAAAATAAAAAACAAATTCCCACCTTTTTTTACATTTTTTAAAATATCTCAAAAACTAAGCAGGATAGAGCGATTTTACATATTATGTTTTATAGACAATTTTATTTCACAAAAAATTATACAAAATATTGTATCTCCCTTACTTGTAGAGAAATTTTTAAAAAATAAAAAACAAATCCCACCTTGTTTTACATTTTTTGAATATCTCAAAAACTAAGCAAGAAAGAGCGATTTACAAAAATTATGTTTTATAGAAATTTTATTTCCTATGTTACGTCTCGATAAGAGATTTCACGAGTGGCCGCTGTCACCAGTTCTTACTTGAAGAGTAAGAACGAATTTAGAGATTTCTCAACCGGTCACGACCTAACAGTCGTTTACTCGGATAAGAGAAAGAAAGTCAATGCCTGTTTTTGGGTCAGCCTGCTTATCCAGTACTTTACCCGGGATAGGCTTTACTCGCGGATACCGGAGCGTCGGACGTCAATATGTCAAAGAAAACTCAACCCTGGATGTTAACCAAATCTTTAATTCTTACCTGGTTTCCGGTGCTGGCCAATGGGAGATGCAATCCAAATATGCCGACTGAAATTGGCGTTTGAAGGAAGGGTGCAGTTGTTAAATCACAATCACAATGTAGAATAACAATATAGTATATTTTAAAATTTAAATTTAGATTTAAATTGTTACACAATAAACACCTTGTTGCACACACACAATTATTAATGAACAATGTTAACGGAATATTAATTTGGTAACAAATAAAGGACTTAGGCTTGCCAAGATTTATGATAGCAATAATAACTAAGAATAAAATGTTCAAAGTCAATGACTAAGTTCTATTAAACAAGAGAGAGAGAACTTAGTAACAAAATTTAAATAAACTGATTGTAAATCAACCTAAGTTAAAAATACCAAGTTAATATTCATAAATCGTCGATAATCGAATCAGATCACACCAGGCAAATGCCGTTCAACTCACGAACACACGATTTAGATATACGCAGTAGTAGGTTAATATAATAATACTTAAAATCAAAACTAAACGAACATTAGACAAATTTAAGAAACGTACTCAATAATTATATAAGGTGGACTTTATAAGTACACTTGGAGTACTAGAACAAAACTTAAGACAAATTTTTGACAAGTACCAAATGATTATATGAGATGGACTTATAAATGGACTTAGAAAATTATTACAAAGCTACTCTTAGAAAAATCTTAGACACGTACTCAATTACTGTATATGGTGGACTGAAAGGCCCCGCGGAAATTGTACCACCACCATAATCTTTAGACTCAAGTTAGACACGTACTCGATTATTATTTATGGTGGACTGACTTCATGGATGAACGCAGCATCGCAAGAAGCGTCCGTTTCGGAAGAGTGGGAGTACCTCCCACTTACGCAAAAATGCTTCCCCCACTACTGACTTCCACACCGTGAGACCCAAGTCAAGGAGAAGAATTCGCTGACAAAAATATTAGTTACTATCAAGCGCGAATTCTTCGAAGAGAAATAGGTATTACTTACATTGGAATTTTATCAAGCGCGAATTCTTCGAAGAGAAATAAGTATTACTTACATTGGAATTTTATCAAGCGCGAATTCTCCGAAGAAAGATAAGTGTCAGTTACATTGGAATGTTATCAAGCGCGAGCTCCTGAGACTGCGCCGTCAGCAAAAATGCACGTGCAGACAGAATATGAGTAACGAATATAATATAATAAAGTATGAATATTTTATGCACATTGAAATAATAATTTAAAAGCAACCATTCCAATATAACGTCGACCGATAAGTCAGTACTGGAAGAACGCAATGTCGGTATTACCGACATTTACTTATCGACTAAACTAGTTACCGACCGACACTGTCGGTAATGCAGATTCCTCTATGAACGACAATGGATTCTCAATACTCTATTTTATCCATTCTACAAAATACAATTTATCGATGGTCGTTCATAAGAAATACAGAATTATCTTTACAAAGAATAGTAACAATAAGGAAAAGAAAGTGTAATTACCAAATATTTAAGTATATAGCGTGAAAACAAGGTACATTAGCGCGAACGAAAATTATCTATTATGATTGATCTAATAACTAATGTACATACAAAGTATCGAATTTATATACTAAAACAAACAGTAGGAGATATATGTATATATATATATATATATAAAGAAAAAGAAAAATTTATCTCGCAAGGTTTACATGGTAATTATAGAACTATTTTCACTCAAAATTATACGAACCTAAAGTTTAACAAATTACTTTTACGCAAAAATTAAACAGACTAATAATATTCAAATACGACAGAGTTTACCAAATTTAAAAATTTTTGGGTGTAGTGCACGAAATTCGAATTTAGACGTCACTGGACGTGACACCTCCCCCCTTAAGAAGAAGAACCATGGGATTTACTCCCGTGGTCTTCGCAACGAACGAAATTTCTGAGTGATTTCGTCATCCATATGAAATTGAACCCGCTTACCAGGTGTATTTTCTGTCTGGCAGCCTCTCGAATCCAAGGTAGGTTGGGCGGCCCCGGAGTCACCGCTTGAAGATTCTGGTGTCTCCGTGCGCACCGACTGAAGTTCAATTCCATTGTCCGAATTTTGAGTGGGCCGAGCATCCTTCCCGCGCCCCAAATGGAGGAGTAGGCTCGTGATTGAGCCCCAAACTGCACCCAACATATGTAAACTCCAACCATAAACTGTGTGCAGGGCGTACCCTCGAAGAACAGAGTCTATGATCAATTTCACTACTTTAAAAATAAGCACAATTCCAAGAATAGCAGAACTGACCGTTCCGAATTTCAATAGACCGTTCCAAAGTTTAGAGGTCACACTTTCTGCTAATTCACTAACACCTTTTTCACCCACAAAATCCACAAGATTTAACGTGTCAACTTTCACTTTATGTCCAGCTGCTCCTCTCGCGATAGTGTTCAAAATAGACGGTTGCTCAACAGGGAACATTACATGGTCCCGGAGATCGTCCAAATCCGCCTGTGTATAAATCCCACTAGTCGCGAGCGATCCCGCATCGATGTATCTCCAGACCACATCCGTGTCTGGCAGTAGAATTTGGGGATCCTTTACGTATGTTGGCTTTGGTAGCAGCTGATACCAGGTTCCCTCGATCAAATATTCCTGTGGCAGTAGTGCGCTGCACGGTACTTCAGTACCTTTTCTAACTAAAATTCTCGACTTTGGTTTTAAATAAACACTTAAATTTTGATATATCACGGGAAGTTCTCTATAACATAATTCCGAATGTCTTATTTTCACTGGAATAGGGGTGCACTTGACAATATGCGCGACTTCACCGGCCACCACCGCCATGTACCCCGGCCTCTTCATGACCGTGTACGCAAAAACATCTGGGAGAATGTTCGCAAATGCCAACGCGTTTCGAATAACCTGTTGTTCTAGGTTACACTTCTGTTGTAAGATGTTTATATAGAGAGACTCCAGCTGGTCACGGTGGTGCTTCTCAACGTATACGAACTTTGAATTTATATAGGCAAACAAATCCATGTTTTGGGGTGTTATTTTTGCCTTTGACGTAAACGTATGACCACTTGTTGTTTCCAAGATAAAAAGTTTGGGATGTTCAGTAGTGACCAGAGTATACCCGCAAATGTGGAGCTCGTTTTTACCCATCAACGCGAAGGCAGTGTCTCCCTCCGTCACCGAGTACATTGTTGTAATATGTGAGATTGCGATTGATGACGTCACTTTGGTGGCGGACCCCTCATACAGTGCTGTATACCGTTCAAAATTACACGACGAACCGGGAACAACTGTCCAAAATGCACAACCGTTTTCGTCTGTAAAACACGTTCCCTCTGAAAAAGTGCACGATATATGTCCTCTAAGAGAAATCAAGTTCTCACCACTTTTCACTATTCCCGTGTATATTCTAATGTCTGTGCGCACTACACTTTGAACAACCACACTGTCCCACGTACCGTCGGTATCCGAATATTGGGTGCCTTGACACCTACCGTCGGTGGTAATGGAACCCGCTAACGTAACACTTCGAAAGTCTGTCGAGTTAACACGTAGTCCACTAATCTGTGTGAATGAGTTCAACGAAAGTGTACCGGTATTTATCATACTCTTACAAACGTTCGAAGACACTTCAAGTAAATAAATGCGGCGACCGTTATGAACCGCCGAGATATGCGAACTCATTCCACAGTAATAAATTGTTCTGTCTATTTCCACTCTGCACTGATATACGCGCACATTATCATAGTCTGTCAGCTGTAACAGCTGCACGTACGTCACCGACTTGTTGGGCGATGACACGGGTAGATTACACTCCCCGGTCTCCAGCAATGAACCGTGCTGATGTTGGCAGAATTTCCACCACAGTCGTAACCCAAGAGAGCGAAGGCCGTCGTGACGCAACAAAGGATGACGTAGCAAACCTTGGAATTCATCCTTCCTGGTGATATGTACAGTCAGTGGCAAACAAATAGTTAGAAAATTTTAAATACAAATATTTACGAAAGAAGACTACCTTTTAGATTTCAAATTTTAGCTTATCTTTATGAACAATCTTACTTTTACCTTTATAACTAATTTTGATGTTATTTTTGGGTAGCACTTCTAGACCTGGTGGGGACCAGTATATTGGTTTCCCAATTTAGACGTTGGCTGTTTCAAAGATAGACATCCTGACCAACTTTAAGCTTTTGACCTCTAGCATTTTTATCATAATAATATTTAGATTTAATTTTAGCTCCCACCAAGTTCTGTCTTGCCGCTTTTGTGGTTCTTATTTTATTAACTAAATCCAAATAATATTCTAAGTAGTATCTTCTAAATTATTCCAGTTATAACATCTATGATCACATTTCCTTTTACCAAAAACCAATTATAGGGGTGATCTTGTTCCCTCATGCGTGCTAGTATTATAAGCGAACATTGCATGGGTGAGCCACTTATCCCACTCGCTTCTTTTATTAAATAATGTTTTAAATATTCAATAAGGACAATATGAGAACGTTCCAAAGATCCGTTCGATTGCGGATGAAATGCAGTGGTTTTAATCTGCTTACAATTATATTGTTTTGATATTGCCCTTAGTAAAGAACCTGTAAAATTTATGCCCTGGTCTGTCAAATTGATCGTGGAGCCCCGAAAATAACAAAAGTTATGAACTAGACCTTCTGCGATATCACGGACGTAATTGATTTTAGAGGTACCGCATGAAATATTTTGTTAGTGCATCCTGAATAGTGAGTACATATTTATTACCCATCTTTGTCTCCTGTAACGGGCCCACGATGTCCATGGCAATCTTGTCGAATACCGCTCCTGGCGTATCGGTTAATATCATTGGCTCTTTGGATTTAATTCTAACTAATTTCTTAATTTGACAACTTTCACAAATATTTATAAATTCTTGAATATCTTTTTTCATATTTGGCCAATGATATTTTTGTCGAATACGATTATACGTTTTTGTCACACCTTTGTGACCACCGATAGGCGAGAGTGGCATTCCGCTATAATGTCCTCCCTCTTTTCCGTCTCTGGAATAGATACTTCATATACAAACAACTATTTTACAGTTTTCATTTTCGAATGTATTAATAATTTTCTCAAGATTCGTAACCATGAAATTCCGTCCAAACCTTGGGTCCTCGAGATGCTGACTGATGTTAACCCAAGCTCGCGTGTGACGGATAGCAAAGACCCAATAGCTTAACCAGCGTTCAAATTAGTGGCATTTATTGCCGTCTTTAATGGGGATCGCGATTAGCATATATTTGCCGAATTTCACCACTTTAGCGCGTCCCAGCACCAGTTCTTCAAATTTCGGAAGTTATGTATTTCTTAAAGTCTTTGCCCCTTCGTCACACGGAGTTCCGACTAGATCTGTAAAAATAACTAAATTATCGTGTCTTAAATTTAGGAATCTCTTGTGACTCCTACATTGTCTGTTGCATTCTTAAATGCGTGTTATGTTCGGTCTCAGTCTGCGGGAGTAAAGTCTGTCATACGCGGATGAGTCATCCGTATCGTCGACGTCAGAGCCTTCATCCTTACCGTCCCTGTAACTGGATCGACTGTATCAGATGACGATAGAAGACCAGTCACTCTGTCAGCTGTCTGTGACGTCACAGTCCCTGTCGTCTCCGCAGTTTGTCTAATGTCAAATTTAGTAAGACTGTCGTCCGAATCGAACATATTTATTGGGAGAATGTTTTTACTCTCCGGATTTTCGCGACAACGCATCTGCGTTCGAATTTGCAGTTCCAGATTTGTATAGATTTTAATGAATATTCTGCCAATTTAGACCCCACTTAACAAGCCTAGATGTAGGATCCTTTACTGATTTCAACCATACTAACGGCCTGTGATCGGTTACCAGAACAAACTCCCTGCCGTACAAATATGGCCTAAAATAACTTGTCGCGTAAACCACTGCCAAAAGCTCCTTTCAATTGTGGAGTAATTTCTTTCAGCCTGATTCAAAATCGCGAACAGTAGGAAATAGGCAGATCCTTTCCAACAGGACCTGGCTCAACACGGCACCGATTGCATAGCCGGATGCGTCTGTCGTTACGTTAAAAGGCAACTCAAAATTTGGATACTGCAAGATTGGTTCTTTACACAAAGAATCACGTAACGAGCAAAGCGTTTTCCGCATTCTCCCAGCAAAACAAAAATCCTTTTTCAACAAATCCGTTAGCGGTTTGGCGACTTTAGAGAAGGCAGGAATAAACCTTCTATATAACCGGCGAGTCCCAAAACTGACGAACTGATTTTGCGTTCCTCGCGGAAATTCACGGACTGCCTCTAATTTCTTTGGGTCGGTTTTACCGTCTTCCCCAATAATGTCCTAAATAAATTACACTCCCGTCTCAGAAATTCGCATTTGTCGGGCTGTAATTTTAAATTTGCTTGACGAAGTCTGCGAGCGAGCTTACCAAATTTTATCTCATGCTCGTTAAGTGAACTTGTGTTACGTCTCGAAAGAGATTTCACGAGTGGCCGTTGTCACCAGTTCTTACTTGAAGAGTAAGAACGAATTTAGAGATTTCTCAACCGGTCACGACTTTGCAGTCGTTTACTCGGATAAGAGAAAGAAAGTCAATGCCTGTTTTTGGGTCAGCCTGCTTATCCAGTACTTTACCCGGGATAGGCTTTACTCGCGGATACCGGAGCGTCGGACGTCAATATGTCAAAGAAAACTCAACTCTGGATGTTAACCAAATCTTTAATTCTTACCTGGTTTCCGGTGCTGGCCAATGGGAGATGCAATCCAAATATACCGACTGAAATTGGCGTTTGAAGGAAGGGTGCAGTTGTTAAATCACAATCACAATGTAGAATAACAATATAGTATATTTTAAAATTTAAATTTAGATTTAAATTGTTACACAATAAACACCTTGTTGCACACACACACAATTATTAATGAACAATGTTAACGGAATATTAATTTGGTAACAAATAAAGGACTTAGGCTTGCCAAGATTTATGATAGCAATAATAACTAAGAATAAAATGTTCAAAGTCAATGACTAAGTTCTATTAAACAAGAGAGAGAGAACTTAGTAACAAAATTTAAATAAACTGATTGTAAATCAACCTAAGTCAAAAATACCAAGTTAATATTCATAAATCGTCGATAATCGAATAAGATCACACCAGGCAAATGCCGTTCAACTCACGAACACACGATTTAGATACACGCAGTAGTAGATTAATATAATATTACTTAAAATCAAAACTAAACGAACATCAGACAAATTTAAGAAACGTACTCAATAATTATATAAGGTGGACTTTATAAGTACACTTGGAGTACTAGAACAAAACTTAAGACAAATTTTTGACAAGTACCAAATGATTATATGAGATGGACTTATAAATGGACTTAGAAAATTATTACAAAACTAGCTCTTAGAAAAATCTTAGACAAATCTTAGACACGTACTCAATTACTGTATATGGTGGACTTATAAATGAACTCAGAAAATTAGTACAAAACTAGACAATCTTTAGACTAAGTTGTAGACACGTACTCGATTATAATTTAAGGTGGACTGACTTCATGGACGAACGTAGCATCGCAAGAAGCGTCCGTTTCGGAAGAGTGGGAGTACCTCCCACTTACGCAAAAATGCTTCCTCCACTACTGACTTCCACACCGTGAGACCCAAGTCAAGGAGAAGAATTCGCTGACAAAAATATTAGTTACTATCAAGCGCGAATTCTTCGAAGAGAAATAGGTATTACTTACATTGGAATTTTATCAAGCGCGAATTCTTCGAAGAGAAATAAGTATTACTTACATTGGAATTTTATCAAGCGCGAATTCTCCGAAGAAAGATAAGTGTCAGTTACATTGGAATGTTATCAAGCGCGAGCTCCTGGAACTGCGCCGTCAGCAAAAATGCACGTGCAGACAGATTATGAGTAACGAATATAATAAAGTATGAATATTTTATGCACATTGAAATAATAATTTAAAAACAATCATTCCATTATAACGTCGACCGATAAGTCAGTACTGGAAGAACGCAATGTCGGTATTACCGACATTTACTTATCGACTAAACTAGTTACCGACCGACACTGTCGGTAATGCAGATTCCTCTATGAACGACAATGGATTCTCAATACTTCAATTTTATCCATTCTACAAAATACAATTTATCGATGGTCGTTCATAGGAAATACAGAATTATCTTTACAAAGAATAATAACAATATGGAAAAGAAAAGCATAATTACCAAATATTTAAGTATATATATAGGTGAAAATAAGGTACATTAGCGCGAACGAAAATGATCTATTATAATTGATCTAATAACTAATGTACATACAAAGTATCGAATTTATATACTAAAACAAACAGTATGAGATATATGTATATATATATAAAAAAGAAAAATTTTCCTCGCAAGGTTTACATAGTACTTATAGAACTATTTTCACGCAAAATTATACAAACTAAAGTTTAACAAATTACTTTTACGCAAAAATTAGACAGACTAATAATATTCAAATACGACAGAGTTTACCAAATTTAAAACTTTTGGGTGTAGTGCACGAAATTCGAATTTAGACGTCACTGGACGTGACACTTGCATAAAGAACGACATCGTCCAAGTAAACAAACATTTCTTCGCCTTGTAAACCGGTCAAGACATGATCCATCAACCGTTGAAAGGTTGCTGGCGCGTTTTTCAAGCCAAAAGGCATTCTACAAAATTCGAAATGACCATACGGGGTCGAGAACGCTGTCTTTTCGCGGTCATCCGGATGCATTCTAATTTGGTGAAATCCGGATTTCAGATCGAAAGTAGAAAAATATTTAGCTGCGCCGAGTTGATCCAAAATTTCGGTGATGTTGGGCAAAGGATATGCATCACCTACTGTTTTTTCATTAAGATTCCGGTAATCGATCACCATGCGCCATTGTTTATTACCTTTTGAATCCGCCTTTTTAGGAACAATCCATATAGGAGAATTATATGGAGAGATGGACGGCTTAATTATCCCGTCAACTAACATTTCTGAAGTCTGTTTCCTAATTTCTTCCTTGTGAACCGGGGGAAATCTATATTGTTTAGTATGCACGGGAACGTTATCAGCTGTTGTTATTTTTTTATGTTCCAAAACATTGGTGCTCCCCAATGGTTCACCTGGCAAATGGAAGATATCGGCGTTTAACTCAATTAATTTTGAAACAGATTTTGCCTCTTCCGTATTCAGATGATCAAGGCGTAAGAGGGATTTAACGGATTCAACCCTAGAGGGTGAGGATGGTGACTCGGAATTCGAAACATCTGATTTTGGAATTGGATCAGCGGAGTTGGAGGCAAATATTGTATGAATATTGCGTAGGAAACCGGATGGATCAGAGGTATTGGACGCTGAATTCGGAAGAGTACCAATACTATAATCCAATAATTCTACTTTAGGAATTGTCAAATCAACGGATTCAAAAGTCGTATTAGTTACTTTAATATACGCCTTTCCGTTTACGTTCCTAACTAAAGCCTCTCCTGCAAAAACTCCGGGCTGAAGATTCAAACGAGGGACATATCCCTCTGTAGTTTCGACATTATTAATATGAATAGAGCAAATTTTTGACATACGAGACGGAATATTAATTCTCTCCTCTTCTATAAATGAGATTACCTTTTTCCGAAATCTGAGGCATCTATTCTCATAGTCAACCAGAGCTGACCTTGACCTCAAGAAATCATTTCCCAAAATACCGTCCGTCTCGACAGGAAAATCATTCCTAACCAAATGAAATTTTACATACTCCCCGAACATGCAAATATTAGTAGATCCAAGGGTCAAATGACCACCGGGGGAAATTCCTACTAAATGTAAAATTTCAGACTTATTTATTTTAAGGTCCATTTGTAATTTATTAATCTTAATCAAATTAACTTGTGCGCCAGTGTCAATTAACAACGTCACGGTACCCGTCAGCTGTTTTGAGGTACACGTGACAAGCGGAGCGGAGACCGTTGGTTCATACATTATTTTTCTGATGTCGACGGTCCTGCTTTTGCCGTCGGACTTGGTGGACGCGGACCCGGAGGGGGGGGAACCCGACGCGCGTCCGTTACCGGCTTCCCCTCCCCGTTTCCCGCCACGCGTTTATTTTCGATGTATTTCAACTTCCTACAGTCGGCTTTAAAATGACCAAAATTTTTGCAATAATTACATCGTTTCCGAAATGAACCCTTAACGTTTCGAGGAGAATTACTTCTACTTCCGCTCGGTTCACTGCGATCTTTCCCTTTACTATTCTTTTTCCAACAATAGTTTTCACTATGTCCGCGCTTACCACAAAAGTTGCATACCACAACCTGTCTAATCACCCTTACTTTTGGGTTACTGTCTTTAACGACCGACAACTTGTTCCTAGCCGCATCAGCCTGTATCTGTTTATCGATTTTTAAAAGACAAACCAACGCTGAGCTAAAGTCGTGATATTTTTCAAAACGCAATGATGTGCGATACTCAGGAGAAAGGCCTCTTATAAAGGCGTCTAAACCCTCCTCCTCTATTTTTCGTTCTACAGAGCGTTCCAATCTACCTAACTGCTTCGATTCTTCGTCAATGATCGACTGCGTCAAATCACGGATTCTACTAAAATAATCAAGGACGTGTTCTCCTGGTTTCTTAAATTCGGTTGCCAATTGTCCGCGATAGTAATTTGCGCCGTACGATGGTAAGAACGCGTCTTTCAAACGTTCAATTAACTGTTCCACTCGAGTTACTTTTATATGTTCAATAACGACGTAAGCATGCCCACTTAACTTCGAAATCAACGATCTGGTCAACGAGTTTTCTAATTCGTCAGAATAATTTCCGGGCAACGAATCGAGAGCCCTCTTACATGCCCTCGCGAACTGGTTTACGGAAATATTGTGACCGTCAAACTTCGGAACCCCTTCTGTAATTTCACGAATTTTAATCGACGGGCAACCGCTTCGCGGTTGTGGGGTTGGCGGTCGCGAGGAGGCCAATGTACTCCTTAATAACTCGTTCTCTCGCCTAAGGCGATTCATTTCTAAATTATACTTATCCATATCGTCGACGGGCGTTATCGAACGTCTACGCGCGGGAACCGGGCGAGGCGACCCGCCTCGGGAGACACCGGGCGTCCGGGATACTGTGATAAATGAATCCACCGGAGTACGCGTCCTCTCAAATCCTCGGAAGTCACCCGAATATTCATCATCTGATCTTTGATTCTCTCCTCCCCCAATTTCTAATCTGCGCTCTCTTCGCGCTAGTTCCCGCCTTTGTGCTTCGATTTCTGATTCCCTCTTGTCCAGTTCTTCCTGTCTTTTAAATATTTCTATCTGAACTTTGCCTAACTGCTCTTGAATCAGCATTATATCTTCCATCTTTCGTCTGATTTCGCTTTCCTTATCCAAAATTTCCCTACTAGTTCCAATTGGAGATTCTGCTCCAGCGCGTGCACGTTCCGATGCCATTTTAAATTGAAAAAAAATTTAGTTTAAACGATCAAACAAAACAAAAACAAAATTTATACGAAACAATCCGAAAATCCAAGTAAGCAAACCGCAGAAAATATCCGACAAACTACGAGTATCGCGAGGTGACAAAACCGTGTTGTTGGGCTATCCCACCGCTGTCACCAATTTTGTTTTTACTTGTTACGTCTCAAGAAGAGATTTCACGAGTGGCCGCTGTCACCAGTTCTTACTTGAAGAGTAAGAACGAATTTAGAGATTTCTCAACCGGTCACGACTTTGCAGTCGTTTACTCGGATAAGAGAAAGAAAGTCAATGCCTGTTTTCGGGTCAGCCTGCTAATCAAGTACTTTACCCGGGGATAGGCTTTACTCGCGGATACCGGAGCGTCGGACGTCAATATGTCAAAGAAAACTCAACCCTGGATGTTAACCAAATCTTTTATTCTTACCTGGTTTCCGGTGCTGGCCAATAAGAGATGCAATCCAAATATGCCGACTGAAATTGGCGTTCGAAGGAAGGGTGCAGTTGTTAAATCACAATCACAATGTAGGATAACAATATAGTATATTTTAAAATTTAAATTTAGATTTAAATTGTTACACAATAAACACCTTGTTGCACACACACACAATTATTAATGAACAATGTTAACGGAATAATAATTTGGTAACAGATAAAGGACTTAGCCTTGCAAAGATTAATGATAGCAATAATAACTAAGAATAAAATGTTCAAAGTCAATTACTAAGTTCTATTAAACAAGAGAGAGAGAACTTAGTAAGAAAATTCAAATAAACCGATTGTAAATCAACCTAAGTTATAATACCAAGTTAATATTCATAAATCGTCGATAATCGAATCAGATCACGCACAATATTTAACAAACACACGATTTAGATATACGCAGTAGTAGATTAATATAATAATACTTAAAATCAAATCTAGACGAACAACAGACAAATTTAAGAAACGTACTCAATAATTATATAAGGTGGACTTTATAAGTACACTTGGAGTACTAGAACAAAACTTAAGACAAATTTTTGACTAGTACCAAATGATTATATGAGATGGACTTTATAAATGGACTTAGAAAAATAGTACAAAACTAACAAATCTTAGACAAAATCTTAGAAAAATGACTCAGAAATTACTGCTTGCCGTTCAGACAACGAATCTGTAGACTCAAGTTACACTACTCGATGATAATTAAGGTGGACTGACTTCATGGACGAACGTAGCATCGCAAGAAGCGTCCGTTTCGGAAGAGTGGGAGTACCTCCCACTTACGCAAAAATGCTTCCTCCACTACTGACTTCCACACCGTGAGACCTAAGTCAAGGAGAAGAATTCGCTGACAAAAATATTAGTTACTATCAAGCGCGAATTCTTCGAAGAGAAATAGGTATTACTTACATTGGAATTTTATCAAGCGCGAATTCTTCGAAGAGAAATAAGTATTACTTACATTGGAATTTTATCAAGCGCGAATTCTCCGAAGAAAGATAAGTGTCAGTTACATTGGAATGTTATCAAGCGCAAGCTCCTGGGACTGCGCCGTCAGCAAAAATGCACGTGCAGACAGAATATGAGTAACGAATATAATATAATAAAGTATGAATATTTTATGCACATTGAAATAATAATTTAAAAGCAACCATTCCAATATAACGTCGACCGATAAGTCAGTACTGGAAGAACGCAATGTCGGTATTACCGACATTTACTTATCGACTAAACTCGTTACCGACCGACACTGTCGGTAATGCAGATTCCTCTATGAACGACAATGGATTCTCAATACTCTATTTTATCCATTCTACAAAATACAATTTATCGATGGTCGTTCATAGGAAATCCAGAATTATCCTTACAAAGAATAATAACAATATGGAAAAGAAAAGCATAATTACCAAATATTTAAGTATATATAGCGTGAAAATAAGGTACATTAGCGCGAACGAAAATGATCTATTATGATTGATCTAATAACTAATGTACGTACAAAGTATCGAATTTATATACTAAAACAAACAGTATGAGATATATGTATATATATAAAAAAGAAAAATTTTCCTCGCAAGGTTTACA
>NW_028301166.1:0-3128 GCF_049000335.1 Polistes dominula | reverse complement strand
AATAACAAAATCAACAAACGACAAAAAAAGAAAAAAAATACAAAAAAATGTAAAATCAAAATGTTATTTCTATAAAATTAACTCTCAGAAAAATAGCATATTCATCATTGACATTTTCGTCACGTTAAGTTTAAATGCTTCACTTTCATCATCGAAAAAAATAGAACATGTATAATTAAAAAAAAATAAAAAAATAAAGTTATTTGCAGAAAAAAAATTTGTACAAAAAAAAGAAGTAAAAAGATAAAAAAATATAAAAAAAACAAACATTTTTAAAACAAATCTCAAAGAACGTCTAAAAAAAAATATTTGCAATAACAAACGTTTTTAAAACAAATTACAAAAAAAACCTTAAAAAAATGTTAGTAAATATAATGTGTTCAAAAAGAAAAAATGAAAAAAAAAGGATTAAAGCAAAATTAGTAACAAGAAAAAAGAAATTAAAAATAAAATTGTTTTAAATATAAAAAAAAAGAGTTTTTCCTATTCTCGGTCTCCTCTTTATGCTATGCTTCGTAGGCATCGCTTCTGGTTGTATATGTGTGCGTTTGTGTGCGACTGCATACTACAAAGCGTGGACACGTATGTTTTCGATACTCGAAATGTTTGTAGGTAGGAGCGATAGAAGGGTAAAAGGAATAAAAAGAGATAAGCACGTAGGTATGCGACAAAAGTATAAGGTCCAAACGAACCGACGGTCGAAATAAAGAAAGGAGGTGCCTGGTCTGTTTTTATTTTACCATACGTGGTATTTCTTTTCTATTTAAAAATGTTTCTATTTTATTGAAAAATTAATATTAATTTATTTATTTTGCAAATATTGTAATTAACAATTATGAAATATATAGAATATAATAATTGTATTGTCAGCAATATTTTACAAAAAAATGAAATGATTATCAGATATATCAGAGAAAAAATTTTAAACAACATTTTAGAATATTTTTCTTATAAATATCCAAAGACATGTTTTTTAATTATAATGTTTGCGTATTTAGAAAATCTATACTAATTTTTCAATAAAATAGAAAAGTTTTTAAATAGAAGAAACTAGACACGTTACAAAAACAAATAAACCTTATTTATTTTATATTTCTAATAAGACTAAAATAATATAACTTATTTTACAAATATAGAAAAAAAATATAGAAAATAAATTTTTAAAATAATTTTTTAATATTATAAAATAAAACAACGAAAATAGAAATAGATTTTAAAATCGTTGTAATTAAAAACCCGATGAAACGTAAAAAATATAACCACAATTGTTCCCCCAATTAACAGCATCTATAGTTATTAGTTGCAACACAAAAAGAAATATTTGTGTAAACTAACCCATGATAAAAATATCTCTCACATTCACAGAAAGTGTGAAAAGTGTAAAAGAAAAAAATTCATCTACCTGAGTTTCAAAAATATATGCTATATTTACTTGGATTAGAGGACGACGCATCTTTCTGTCGACAAATATTCTACAATTTTCGTTTCTATGTATGGCTATCGCATTCAGCATTCCATCTTGATGAATAGAATTTTGAAAATATTAGTTTTTGTCAGCTTTCTACACCCCAAGGTCAGCTCCTTATCATGAGAAAAGAATTATAAAAAACAGGAAGGTCTGTTGAAATTCGATTCACATTTATTATCTTTATTATCGATGCGATAATATTCATGCCTATAGTTTTTTTTTACAACTTGTCATATCTTTTTTATTTAAAAATGTTTCTATTTTATTGAAAAATTAGTATTAAATTCTTTATTTAGAAAATATTATAATAAATGATTATGAAGTACATAGAATATATAATAATTGTATTGTCTGAAATATTAAAAAAAAAAATAATTACCAGATACATCAGAGAAAAAGAATTAGAGAATACTGTGGAATAAATGAGGAGCAGCTGACAAATTCCATTCAAAAGCAAGTAAATTACTGTTATATTTTTATTTTGCTTCTTTATAAAATATATTTGATGCATAAAGACAAAATATATGTATTAAATTTGATTTTTATATGTTTTTATGAAAAATATCCAAAGAGATGTACTGACCCATGCATATATGAAAATTGTAGTATAAACTGTGATATTTGCGTATTTAAGAAACTTATACTAATTTTTCAATAAAATAAAAACATTTTTAAGATGTTGAACGCCCAGCGTAAATCGGTGGAGCTTACCACGGAGCTGAAATTTGAGACTCGTAGTGTACACAGTTCGATAAGCTGAGAGAGCGATACGATTCAATGCATTTTTTAGATTTTTCGTTGTTCAAATCTTTATTTAGACGAGAGTATTTAGAAAGATAAGTTTGTGGTCCACAGAAAAAAGACGAGATTTGTTATAAATAATAAGGGTCTCACGAAGTGTGGTAGGCTATAGAGTTGAAAAATCATTTCTAGAGAATATCTATATTAGATCTTTCATTGCATCTTAAAAGAAACCTTCGTTCAGTCCAGCAGTATTTTCCATATGTTTTTCGTAATGTCTATATTTCATCTATCCTAAAATGTTTGTTATATAGCGCAAGAATGTAGATGAAAACGGGAAATAGAAAACCATACTTACAAAAAAAATTTTATACCTGAGTTTCAAAAAATGGATTATTAATTTTTACCTAATTTCTGACGAATTATATTTCCTTTGATAAACATCCTACCATTTCGGTGATTATTTATAACTATCGCATTCAGCATTCCGTTTTTATTGCTTGAATTGTGAAAAGTGTACTTTTTATCGACTATTTATCTCACTAATCATACCGGTGACCTTTATTATATATAGTAATAATATTAAATAAATAAATCTTACAATTATCTTACTCTTGAAACTGTGCATTCGTCTGATTCTCTAGAAACTTAATTTTTTAAGGTTTCACTTCTAACACGTGTGATCTGCACACATGATTTTTTTTTACATTTCAGATCACTCCCATTCTAAAGAAGTTTTCACTTCAAAAAAAATAAAATGCAGAAAAAATACGCACCCGTTCTAAAAAAATGTATTATTAAGAGCTATGTAAAAAAGGTAGAATTACTGAAAACCCAAGATATATTCCGAGTTGGAGTTGATTTTTATTCAACATCTATCTCGATGATTCAAGATGATTTTCAAAGAGAAATCTAAACA
>NW_028301165.1:0-4221 GCF_049000335.1 Polistes dominula | reverse complement strand
ACTTATTTATTTTAAGGTCCATTTGTAATTTATTAATCTTAATCAAATTTACTTGTGCGCCAGTGTCAATTAACAACGTCACGGTACCCGTCAGCTGTTTTGAGGTACACGTGACAAGCGGAGCGGAGACCGTTGGTTCATACATTATTTTTCTGATGTCGACGGTCCTGCTTTTGCCGTCGGACTTGGTGGACGCGGACCCGGAGGGGGAACCCGACGCGCGTCCGTTACCGGCTTCCCCTCCCCGTTTCCCGCCACGCGTTTATTTTCGATGTATTTCAATTTCCTACAGTCGGCTTTAAAATGACCAAAAATTTTTGGCAATAATTACATCGTTTCCGAAATAAACTCCCTAACGTTTCGAGGAGAATTACTTCTACATCCGCTCGGTTCACTGCGATCTTTCCCTTTACTATTCTTTTTCCAACAATAGTTTTCCCCATGTCCGCGCTTACCACAAAAGTTGCATACCACAACCTGTCTAATCACCCTTACTTTTGGGTTACTGTCTTTAACGACCGACAACTTGTTCCTAGCCGCATCAGCCTGTATCTGTTTATCGATTTTTAAAAAGACAAACCAACGCTGAGCTAAAGTCGTCATATTTTTCAAAGCGCAATGATGTGCGATACTCAGGAGAAAGGCCCCTTATAAAGGCGTCTAAACCCTCCTCTCATATTTTTCGTTCTACGGAGCGTTCTAATCAACCTAACTGCTTCGATTCTTCGTCAATGATCGACTGCGTCAAATCGCGGATTTTACCAAAATAATCAAGAACGTGTTCTCCTGGTTTCTTAAATTTAGTTGCCAATTTGTCCACAATAGTAATTTGCGCCGTACGATGGTAAGAACGCGTCTTTCAAACGTTCAATTAACTGTTCCACTCGAGTTACTTTTATATGCTCAATAACGACGTAAGCATGCCCACTTAACTTCGAAATCAACGATCTTGTCAACGAGTTTTCTAATTCGTCAGAATAGTTTTCGGGCAACGAATCGAGAGCCCTCTTACATGGCCTCGCGAACTGGTTTACGGAAATATTGTGAACGTCAAACTTCGGAACCCCTTCTGTAATTTCGCGAATTTTAATCGATGGGCAACCACTACGAGGTTGTGGGGTTGGCGGTCGTGAGGAGGCCAATGTAATTTTTAATAACTCGTTCTCTCACCTAAGGCGATTCATTTCCAAATTATACTTATCCATATCGTCGATGGGCGTTATCGAACGTCTTCGCGCGGGAACTGGACAGAGGCGACCCGCCTCGGGAGACACCGGGCGTCCGGGGATACAGTGATAAATGAGTCCACCGGAGTACGCGTCCTCTCGAATCCTCGGAAGTCGCCCGAATATTCATCATCTGATCTTTGATTCTCTCCTCCCCCAATTTCTAATCTGCGCTCTCTTCGCGCTAGTTCTCGCCTTTGTGCTTCGATTTCGATGATTCCCTCTTGTCTAGTTCCTCCTGTCTTTTAAATATTTATATCAGAACTTTGCCTAACTGCTCTTGAATCAGCATTATATCTTCCATCTTTCGTCTGATTTCGCTTTTCTTATCCAAAAATTCCCCTACTAGTTCCAATTGGAGATTCTGCTCCAGTGCGTGTACGCTCCGATGCCATTTTAAATTGTAAAAATTTAGTTTAAACAACAAACAAAACAAAAACAAAATTTATACGAAACAATCTGAAAATCCAAGTAAGCAAACCGCAGAAAATATCCGACAAACTACGAGTATCGCGAGGTGACAAAACCGTGTTGTTGGGCTATCCCACCGATTTTGGGCTATCCCACCGCTGTCACCTAACTTTTTGTTACTTGTTACGTCTCGAGAAGAGAGTTCACGAGCGTCAGCTGTCACCAGTTCTTACTTGAAGAGTAAGAACGAATTTAGAGATTTCTCAACCGGTCACGAATTTGCAGTCGTTTACTCGGATAAGAGAAAGAAAGTCAATGCCTGTTTTTAAGTCAGCCTGCTAATCTAGTACTTTACCCGGGATAGGCTTTACTCGCGGATACCGGAGCGTCGGACGTCAATATGTCAAAGAAAACTCAACCCTGGATGTTAACCAAATCTTAATTCTTACTTGGTTTCCGGTGCTGGCCAATAGGAGATACAATCCAAATATGCTGACTGAAATTGGCGTTTGAAGGAAGGGTGCAGTTGTTAAATCACAATCACAATGTAGAATAACAATATAGTATATTTTAAAATTTAAATTTAGATTTAAATTGTTACACAATAAACACCTTGTTAAACATACACACAATTATTAATGAACAATGTTAATGGAATATTAATTTGGTAAAAGATAAAGGACTTAGCCTCTGTAAAGATTTATGATAGCAATAATAACTAAGAATAAAATGTTCAAAGTCAATTACTAAGTTCTATTAAAATTGTGAGAGAGAACTGAGCAAGAAAATCTAAATAAACCGATTGTAAATCAACCTAAGTTATAACACCAATATAATATTCATAAATCGTCGATAATCGAACTAGATCATACCAGGCAAATACCGTTTAACCCACGAACACACGATTTAGATATACGCAGTAGTAGATTAATATAGGATAATACTTAAAATCAAATCTAAACGAACAACAGACAAATTTAAGACACGTACTCACTAATTATATAAGGTGGATTTTATAAGTACACTTGGAGTACCAGAACAAAACTTAAGACAAATTATTGACAAGTACCAAATGATTATATGAGATGGTCTCATAAATGGACTTAGAAAATTACTACAAAACTAAAAAGATACTTAGACAAAGAATCTTAAAAATAAATGAAAAAAAAAATTATTTAGACAAAGAAATCTTAGACACGTAATTTTAATGATACTGTATATGGTGGACTGACTTCATGGACGAACGTAGCATCGCAAGAAGCGTCCGTTTCGGAAGAGTGGGAGTACCTCCCACTTACGCAAAAATGCTTCCTCCACTACTGACTTCCACACCGTGAGACCCAAGTCAAGGAGAAGAATTCGCTGGACAAAAATATGAGTTACTATCAAGCGCTAATTCTTCGAAGAGAAATAGGTATTACTTACATTGGAATTTTATCAAGGGCGGAATTCTTCGAAGAGAAATAAGTATTACTTACATTGGAATTTTATCAAGCGCGAATTCTCCGAAGAAAGATAAGTGTCAGTTACATTGGAATGTTATCAAGCGCGAGCTGCCTGGGACTGCGCTGTCAGCAAAAATGCACGTGCAGACAGAATATGAGTAACGAATATAATATAATAAAGTATGAATATTTTATGCACATTGAAATAATAATTTAAAAGCAACCATTCCAATATAACGTCGACCGATAAGTTAGTACCGGAGGAACGCAATGTCGGTATTACCGATACGTACGTATCGACTAAAATAGTTACCGACCGACACTGTCGGTAATGCAGATTCCTCTATGAACGACAATGGATTCTCAATACTTTATTTTATCCATTCTACAAAATACAATTGTTCGATGGTCGTTCATAAGAAATACAGAATTATCTTTACAAAGAATAGTAACAATAAAGAAAAGAAAGTGTACTCACTAAATATTTAAGTATATAGCGTGAAAACAAGGTACATTAGCGCAAACGAAAATTATCTATTATGATTGATCTAATAACTAATGTACATACAAAGTATCGAATTTATATACTAAAACAAACAGTAGGAGATATAAGTATATATATATATAAAGAAAAAGAAAAATTTATCTCGCAAGGTTTACATGGAGATTATAGAACTATTTTCACTCAAAATTATACGAACTAAAGTCTAACAAATTACTTTTACGCAAAAATTAAACAGACTAATAATATTCAAATACGACAGAGTTTTCCAAATTTAAAATTTTTGGGTGTTGTGCACTGAAATTCTAATTTAGACGTCACTGGACGTGACACTCTGTTACGTCTCGAGAAGAGATTTCACGAGTGGCCGTTGTCACCAGTTCTTACTTGAAGAGTAAGAACGAATTTAGAGATTTCTCAACTGAAAGTCACGAATTTTGCCGTCGTTTACTCGGATAAGTAGGAAGAAAGTCAATGCCTGCTTTTGGGTCAGCCTGCTTATCCAGTACTTTACCCGCTATAGGCTTTACTCGCGGATACCGGAGCGTCGGACGTCAATATGTCAAAGAAAACTCAACACTAGATGTTAACCAAATCTTTAATTCTTACCTGGTTTCCGGTGCTGGCCAATGGGAGA